>NC_044389.1:110574460-110878872 GCF_006542625.1 Nomascus leucogenys
TCTGTCATTCTGATGCTAGAAATCATTATCTACACATTTTGGTTACGTTAATAACTTAAGATTATTAAACTTTTATTAGACTCAAAGTTATTTGATAACATCTTTCCCTTTTTCTCTGTCACAGTTTCTGTAAGACAAGAGGATGTTCTCAGCATCTGTTTTGTACAAGTTGTGCTAATAGGTTTTTGTTTGTTTGTTTTGCTTTGCTTTGTTTTCTAAACATTGATTGCCTCATTTGGTCCAGAAAATCAGCTTGCAAGATGAAGCACCTGAGGTTTGGAAATTGTGTGTTTAAGGCATGCATTAAAACCAAAAATTCATTGCAATAGCTTTAGGGATACAGGCAGCTTTTGGTAACGTGGATGAATTGTGTAGTGGTGAGGTCTAGGCTTTTGGTATATTTGTCACCCAAATAGTGTACATTATACCCAGTGGGTAGTTTCTCATCCCTCCCTTGCCTCCCACCCTCCCTCCTTCTCAGTCTCCAACGTGCATTATAATCCTTACTGCCTTTAAGGCATGCATTTATTATGCTACGTATCCATGTTTTTCTCTAGCTGTGTCTCTCTTTGAAGCCCACCTCTCACCTTTCTAAAGCAGTGTCTCAGTGACTCAGAGAAGGACCTGTTCAATATCATTGTCAGTCCATGAATATGAGTGCCTAAGTCACCTGCTTGGCTCCACTGTCTACTCAGCGCACCCTCCTTTGTTTTAGAGGCTACCATGGTGATGTTTCTTCCCCTAGTGACTCATTTTCCCCCCACCTACTTTCTCCCCATTTCCTTAGTTTCCCCTAAGACTGGAAGAATGCAGAGAATGGAGATGGGGTTGTTAAACTCAGCACTGCTGCTTCTGATCCTGTTTTCCTTGGCCACTGCCTTCATGATCACGTCTAACAATCCCGTCGTTCTGTTGGCTTCGGGACACCTTCCTTGCAGCACTCACCACAGTTGCAATTTGCACTTATTTTTCTTCATACTGAGGACAGTTCTTTCCCTCATTGAAGTGCAAGGTCTCTGAGGTCCAGGCAGCATCTGTTTTACTCTAACATTTGACCTTTTGATCCTTGCAACAGTGTTGGCTCATGGACCTGTTTACGTAATAAACCAATACATAGATGATTGTTGGCACTCAGAAAACAAGACCCCAACGTGAAGGCCTTAGCAGTTTCTTCAGAAGCAAAAGTTTTTCTCTGACCTTCTCCTGCCCTCCAGTTTCTCTGTCCCATTTCCAGAAATCCAGCCAAAAAAACTAAACAGTATTCTATGTAAAAACTGGCCATAAAAAAATTATCTGACCTTCTTTGTTTGACTACAGGTCATTAGACCCTCATTCCTCAAAGGGCCCTGCCCCACACCCAGAAGGAAGGAGCGCTGCTCAGAGAGGCCAAGAAGAATCTAGACAGACAGGCCTTGCAGGGTTTCCCTACTCAGTCTATTAGCATCAGGTCAGGCCTTTTTTGTGTCATCATATTTCTGCATAGCTGTCCATACTTTGTTGAACCTAAGGATACATATGAACAATTTCCCATATATTTTTGGGTCTCCCTTGTGAAGGCTCTTGTGTAGACATCGTTAAGTACATTTCTGTGCCTTGTCATCACTTATTAATCAATCTGCTCAATGTCAGTGATTTTGCTGTAGGACTTTCTTCTTAGTTCAGCTAAAAGCTGGGTTCTTACCATACAACCATAAGAGATTAGGCTCACAGACACTCTGAAGGGTGAGAAGGGCAGAGTTTACTGGGTGAAAAGGGAACAAAAGGGAAACAAGGACTCTTAGCAAAGCGAGAGTCCACCCCAGAACAGGAGAAGCCAGGCTCCTCCCCACTGCAAAACAATGGCACAAACTTCCTGAGGCTCCATCCCATTCTCCCAGTGGACAGGCTGCTCGAAGGTTCTCCGGGGACCCCTTTGTACTCAGCTGCCTCAATTTTTCAGTGAATCAAGGCCAAGGCTCTTGGCCCCCACATCATCAAAAAATGAAAGTTGCCTGTAGGGTTGTGTATATTTTCACAATTCAGTATTTTATATTTCATTTTATTTCCTTTTTCTAATTTTTCTACTTAGTATTTCCACAAAAGCATATTAAACCCTCAAGATGATTGCATGCCTCCTAGCTTGTTCTTGATTTCACTGAGGTGTTTGCAGCCATATATGATTGAGCCTAATATTGGATGTTACTTTGAGATATGTTTTTATCAAGTTTCAATGATTTGTTTTTCCTTCTGTAGGGATACATGCTTAATATTATCAAAGGCTTTTGGCAATTGTGAAGTGGTTCTCTGGGGCCTTTTCTTCTACATATTAATATGAGACTAAATTATATATTTTACAATATTGAATCAATAGTTCTTGGGGATGAACTGTACCTGGCTGATACATTATTCCTTTGATAGTATAATGTGTTTCAATGCTCTCATGTTAGTTTTTTTCTTTTTTGTCTATAGGTTTTTCTCTTTCATTTTAGAGTGCTTCCTGTCCTGGGTTTTGGTGTCAATTTAATTTGGTTTCACAAGAAGAATAATTTTACAACATTAATTTTTCCCTGTGTTCTGGATGAATTTCTCAAAAGGAAGACATTTCCTTTTCTTAAAAGTTTGAAAAAAGTTGTTCATTACATTGTCTGTGGTGATGACATTTAGAAGGACAACTTTTCAAATTACCTCAGGGTCTCTTTAGGTATCTCAGTAATATTTTAGTAATTGTATTTTCCCAGGAAGGCCTAGAATAATCTGTTTCTTCAGATTTTCAAGTCTGTTGCATGGGCTTGCCCCATGCATCTGGTAGGCCACCTTGTAATTCTTTCCACTTGATCTGGTTCTGAATGGTTTCTCTTGCCATGTCTGATTCATAACTCCATCCCCAGCCCCCTACAATCTCCTTCACTGGCTGGGGGCTGCCTACACAGAGGGGAGCCTCCTATAGGTACCTGGACTACTCCCTGAGAGGCGGTTCATGCAGATAGTTCACATCAGACAGCTCCTTCTCCCAACATAGACCACAGGAAACACAAACCCTAGACCTCTGCCCCATCAATCTAATTTAAATGGAGAACTGAAGAATGTTGCACAAGGCTGGAAGCTGCCCTTTACTTGGACACGTAGCGGTCCCATGTCTAAGTTCTTCGCAGCATTGTCTTCATAGTGATTTTAATTTTTTTTTTTTGCTGGGGTCCATGCGGTCGTGGAAATGGCAAACTCCACCATAGATAATTGTTCCTCATAAAAGCACACTCATTCAAGCATTTCTCATAAGACCAACCATCTCTTCATTTTTCATTTCTCTCTTATGAAGCCATTGTGGGATTCTAAATTCGTGTGAAGCCATGAAGGATTCCACGTTTCCATGGAAAAGGACATGCACTGCTCGCATGTGCAGGTCTCACCTCGCTCCAGATTTACAGTGTGCAGTATTCATAAGGTTTCGAAGTGGAATGTACTGTAGAGTGTTGCAAGGTTATTTAATACTTGAGAGCCTACCATTAGCCAGCTAAGGAAACAAAGGTAAATCTAAATGGAAAAGTTGTTCCCAGACTTCAGGGAGCATATGTTTTTGTAGGAAACAGGCAATAAAAATAATCAAACCTTGGTAGTGTGCAAAGTGTTAGAAAGAAAATGAATAAGATGATGTAATCATAATAGAGCAGGGAATAAGCCAGTGTGCACTCTACAAGATGGTCAGGAGCAGATGTTCGAAGGGTGAGAATACCTGCCCTTCATATCATGAGCTGTGGCTGGTGTTCCCACCCTTTGAGCATCTGCTCCGGCAGTTAAGGAGCTGCAGGGCAGAGTAGTTCGCACGAAGTGGAGAGGGTGGGCAGGACTCCACTCTAAGTGTAGCGGGAAGTCTTTGATGGGAGGATTTTGTCTAGCTCAGTCTCATTTCACTGCTCCTAAAGAGGGGATTCTGAAGCAGAGGGAAGGGTAGGAAAGTTGCTAGAACCAGTAAAAATTCACGATGAGTGGGCAACAATGCTGGCAGTGAGGAAGAGGAGGAAGGCATTGACTGTAGAAATATCTTGGAAATGAATCCTACCAAACTTGATGTTTAATGTCGGAGTTAAGAAAGGTGCATGGCATTCACTAAGATGTGAAAGGAAGGTATGGCTGTTTCAAAACAGCAGTAACTCTTTGAGACTCATCAGAGGTCCTAGGCAGCAAAGTAGGCAACAGAATTGGGTGTTCTGTTTTTTCATCGGCTTGGAAGTGACATTTTGCTAAGCCCAGCCTTTAAGGTTTTCTCTCAGGCTGTCTCGTAATCATCTTCATTTTGCCAATTTCGAAATGGGAAATTGTCTTGCTTTCTACCGGCCATTTCTTTATGAACCCACAGCACTTTATAGTCTTCTACTGATAGCACCTCTCTTTGTTCTATTACATACACCAAGCACATGTCTGTACAGATAGGTTAAAATAGCTGAGGTGTTTTTTTTAGATAAAAATATTTCAGGAAAAAGAAGGGATCCAGGTAATTTAGTATTAGAATATCCACAAAGATTTACTTGTTAATTTTTATTTTAATTTTTATTTAATTTATATAACTTTACAGGCAGATGTTACATTCAAATTTTGTGTATAATACACAAGAAAACTTTCAAAAACACATTATGGAGAAAACAATATAGTGTTATTAATTTAGTATTTTTTCAAGTAAGAACATTAAAAGCATAAAACTACAATTTTGTGACACCATCATTTCAAAGAAGTAATGATGTTTTAATACCTACAAAGCAGGAAGGGCAATAATTTCTGAAGAAAGCTTTTTTTTTGTTTAATTCAAGAACTGTAAATTTATTTTTAAAAAAATCATAATGTTGCTCTTATTTTGCCCATTTCGCTCTTGATCTGTGAAAACATCCTCATAGAGTTTTAGTCCAGGGACAGGAATTGGTATCAGAGAGTAAGAGATGGAAGAAAACAAGTGACATATTCTTTACTTCGGCTTAGAACTGCTGATTTAGATTATCATAATGACAATACCCTATTGTCTTCTTCATTCTCCTTATCTTCTTCTTCTGTCTTCTTCATTCTTCTTATCTTCTTCTTCTTCTTCTTCTTCTTATTATTATTATTATTATTATTATTATTATTTGAGATGGAATCTTGCTCAGCCACCCAGGCTGGAGTGCAGTGGCGCAGTCTCGGCTCACTGCAACCTCTGCCTCCCAGGTTCAAATAATTTTCTTGCCTCAGCCTCCCGAGTAGCTGGGATTACAGGTGCCCGCCATCAAGCCTGGCTAATTTTTGTATTTTTAGTATTTTACTTATAGAATTCCATGATGCCAAATTATATTTTATAGATAACAAATAGAGAGCTGTGTCCCCTGACTTGTCACCTCTATAGAACACATCGAGATAACAGGAAACGGCCATATATTCTGGAAAGAGAAGAGGCTGAATAAAGAGAGATGACGACCTTTGGGGGAGAGATTTGAGTGACTACAGTGGGAAAAAATGTCACTCCTTCCTGGGGAGAAGGTCAGGTGTTTGAGTGTGCAACCCCTGAGTTTCACAGTAAGGGGGTCTGGTTTGGATGCAGTTGAGAAAGGCCACTGGCTACTGATGTA
Source organism: Nomascus leucogenys (assembly GCF_006542625.1). Taxonomy (NCBI): domain Eukaryota; kingdom Metazoa; phylum Chordata; class Mammalia; order Primates; family Hylobatidae; genus Nomascus; species Nomascus leucogenys. The sequence continues at coordinate 110,580,028 of NC_044389.1, forward strand.
GCCTGAGTCCAAAGAGAAGGAAGTGGAGTCTGTTAGTTACAGAGATTGCTGAGGACCACAGAGGGGTGCCTCAGCATTGCAGGACTGTGAGTGGAGCCACTGCACAAGAGCAAAAGCATCAAAAGCAACCATCTTGAGCTGCCCTTAAGTGCCAGCATCTGCTCAGCTTTGTATATGATCACATTGCATCCTCATGACAACCCTATAAGGAAGTCATAATAACTTGCTCATTATTGAGTAGTTTTGTATTCTAATTAGATTGTCTAGTTATCACTTAAGAATCTGTCCCAAAGCTTCTTATTGTTTCTAACAGCACAGTTTTGAAGTATTTTCAAATAGGAAGCTTCCTGCCATGTTGTTTTCCTAAGGACACACATTTAATGGATCCTAGGAGTGGCATGCAGCGGAATAAAGTTTTAGCTGCTTGTGCAAAGCTAAGTGTGCAGGAAATGCAGGGCCTGGAATCAAGGTAGGCCTAGCTGATGCCTCCTTGCCTTTAATTGCTCCCTGTGTTCTGCCTAAATCATTTAGACTGGGCCTGTACAAGAGGAGTGAATTTTATGATGAAGGGGAACCAATGACTTCCCAGCTTCATGTCCCCACCACTGAATGAGTGTGGCCCAGCTGTGCCCACCTGTAGCCTGCAAGTTGCAGTTGAGGTAGCTCCAGCTCCCAGGCTGTTATTGGGAGCATAGGCTCCAGGCAGAGGAGAAATGGAGAGGAGGAGAGGGAAGGGGAGCCCGGAGCAGGACCACCTCCACATGGACTTAAGGAAGGAGAAGCCCTATGCCCATGACCTTGCTGAAGAGGACAAGTGGAGGGTATTTCAGGGAAGAAGAGAGGCCGAAAGCATCCCTACAGGAAGAGGAACCAATGACACAGCCATTGGAAGCCATTGTTGCTTCCATTGTCCCGTGATGGTGAGAGGCCACCCTGGGAAGACAGCCCATGCATGGCCCCTTCCTACACCCTCTTCCCCACTTCCAGTAGAGATGTGTTCTTAGGAAAACAAACCTTGAGGAAGCTTCTGTGTACAAGGACCTAAAAAACGTGCTGTTAGAAAGAATGTGAAGCTTTGGGATGCTAACTAGACAACCTAATTAGAGTCTCAAAATACACACTCATCTTACTGCAGGAGATGTCCAAATGCCTGGTCCTGTGGTCCTGTCCAGTAAGAATGAAAGGGAAGCCAACAGTTACCAATTGCAAGGCTTAATGCCAGGTGTACATTTGTGCATCCGTCCATTGAATAATCACAAGAACATATGTGGAATTACTTACCTTTTCCAAAAAAGAAAGCTGGAGCTCAGATAGGTTATAAGAAATACATAGGATCTTAACTAGAAAGTGAAGGAGTTGGCCTTCAAAAACTGCTCTGTCTGACCCAAGAGTCTTTTCTATATAGCTGCTAAAGTCATCCACACTGTGTATTGCCCAATATGGAAATTTCAAGAATGTTTTCCTTTGGATGAGGAATCCATAAAAATCCTAATGACCCCTCATATGGTTTGGCTGTGTCCCCACCCAAATCTCATCTTGAATTGTAGTTCCCGTAATCCCCACATGTCATAGGAGGGACCTAGTGGGAGGTAATTTAATCGCGGGGGTGGGTACCCTCATGCTAGTATGGTGATAGTGAGTTCTCACGAGATCTGATGGTTTGAGAAGAGGCTTTCCCTGCTCACACTCTCATTCTTCTCTCTCCTGCTGCCTTGTGAAGAAGGGCATGTTTGCTTCCCCTTTTGCCATGATTGTAAGTTTCCTGAGGCCTCCCTAACCCTGCAGAACTGTAAGTCAATTAAACCTCTTTCCTTTGTAAATCACCCAGTCTCAGGTATGTCCTTACAGCAGTGTGAGAACAGCCTAATAAAACCCCCCTTTCCTACAATGTTTCCAATCATGCATAGTCCTTGGCTGGATCAGCTGAGGGGCATACCCTGACCAGGAACAAAGTTAGGTCTCAAAGCCACTCATATTTCCACTGTCTCCTTCTGCCCACCTTTTCAGAGCCCTGTACAACACTCCTGATCTATAAACTATCACGCAGACCAAAATCACATACAGCAGGAGCTTAGCTGTGATTACAGATGTGCTGACCTAATCAAAATTCTCAAACCCCAACTACTTTTCTTTAAAAGAAAGTGCAGTATGCTTCCAGGGAAGTGCAATTTCAGCTATCTTTTTATCTAGTGTGAAGTGAGAATGTAGTGATGTCCAGTTGAATTTTAAAAAGGGAATGTTTCTTGTAATTTTCTTGGAGAGTGACCTGGGATCCAGCTTTATGTTAGAGTTTCTAGAATGCACCTTCTTGTTTATCAGAGCTTAAGCATAACTATTTCCTCCCACCCAGTGGTGGCTAAAGCTTTGAGAAATCTTCCACCAAATCCAATTGTTAACAATGCAAGCTAATCTGAACGGTGAAATCAAAGTCAACTATGCAACCTCAGATTGAATGTCTTGCTATATTCTTCTACAAGAAGAAATTTTTGTTTGTAAAACTTCCTGGTCAGGTCAGGGAGGGAAGAAAGGAAACTGGCAGAGAGGGAGTCGGAGAGAAGAGAAAGAACAAACACATGACCAATCGTCCTGTTTACCAAATGCGAGGGCACAATCTAGACTGTTTCCAGTATTGAAGACCATTGCCTGGATATGTTTACTGTGCAAATAAGTGGAGATATAAAAAGAAAACATTAGATTGGTACAAAACTAATCGCACCAACATAATATTTGCACTTACTTTTGCACCAACCTAATAATTGAGAAAATATTTATAAGCTTAGAGCATGTGATTGCTATTCTTACTGCCATGACCAACAACTCATTCCTGTTAATCCACCACTTTCCAGAACAGTGATTTTATACTTTTTAAATGAGAGTTCAAGTAAGAAGAAGCAAAAATTTCCACAATCAAAAATCTCCTTTTCCCCACTTTTCTCTGAAAAAGGTATCAATGACACTCAAAGAAATGTCATGTCCAAAGAAATTTTTGGAGAGATAATGTTAAAACTTTCTTAATAATGAGATAAGGATGCTGAACGATTTTCCATTACACACACATGTTTAAGAGTAGTTAATGAAAACTGATAAAATCACATTATGGATTAACCAAGTCAAAGCACTTAACTTGAAAATGATTAGAGTGTACTATTTAATTTTTTTAAATGGAGAGCTGCCATTTTAAACCCCAACTTAAGAGAATATTGATACAAACAAGAGCCAAGTGTCCTACAACTACAGGGGTTCCTCCCTGGCGTTGACTAGGAAGCTGCGTTGTCCCCCATCAGTGAAGTAGGTGGACTTTCTGGAAGGTTTGTTAATTGGAGTCCTCTATGAACTCCACAAAAATGCTAATTTTAGTTCAGGAATAATACATTTTAATAAACCTTAATAACTCAGTGATTAAGTTTCAAATGAGTAGCCTGAATAGCCCTTATCCTACAGAAAAAGAACATCAGTGGAATGAAGTTATTTGCTGACAACCATGCTAAAGGGGTGAGTTGACAATATTTTTCTTGATTAAGAGAAGCTGTGTAGACAACCATGAGACTGTCATTGTACTTTGGGGCAGAATCTGCAATCAAAACTATACTGAAAAAGAAACATAATACATCACATTCCTCCCATGCATCTAGCACAACTAACACATTATTTTATGAAGTCACAATCTGGAGATCAGTCTTCAGTAAAAATCCCATACCCATCCAATTGCTTTAAGGTTTTAAGTTTTTCCTAGACAGAGAAAGGAAGTGCTGGAAGGAAAACTCTGGTCATTCAAGGCTTTGCCCTGCCCTGTAGTGGAAGCCAGACCTTGGGCCAGGGCTTTCCCTCCAGTCCTTAGTGCGGTTTGCTTGTTTAAAGGAAATTTGATTAACAAGAAGGGCCAGGCAGGAGTCAGAAAACAAAAACAAATAGCAAAACCAAAAAGCAAATAGCGCGTCAGTTTTCGAGTGTGCTGGTGAAAGGCACATGGATGAGAAGTGTAGGAGGCAGAGAACCCTGGAGCAGCTCTGGGATAGCAGCTCCAAGGAGCACCCAGAGAAATATGGTGACTTGGAGGCTGATTCACAGCCTTCTGTCCCCAAGGGTACAGAAGGTGAAGCCAAAGAGAGATGGCTTATTAGACAGAAGAGTCTCAATGAATACAAGTAACATTGTCTTTTGCTGTTACCCAATTGTCTGAGAGAGAATTTTATGATAAATAGTTTTCTTAGGGGGAAATTGATGTGATGGAGGTTGTGTTTCACACATTTCCAGCCCAGTTGTGCTCACGGGAAAATTCAAAGCAGGAGCAGAAGGCAGTTCCAAGACCCCAGTGAGAGGCAGAGGGGCTCACTTTTCAAAGCCTGAGCCTTTGTGAGCAGTGGACGTGGGGACAGGGGCACAGAGGGAGGGAAGGAAAACAAGCATCATTTTAGCAAAGAAATCAGAAGAAACAAGGGGGAAAGAAATTTAACAGCTGCTGTTAAATTGCACACAGAAGTGTGAAATATGGGGGAGAGCGAGTGATGTCTGAACATTTTTGGAAATTTGAGATGTGTGAATGACTGTGTCACCCCCTGATTCATCACTTGAAGAAGATCTAAAATAAATGGATAGATTATTTTCCAAGAACATTAACTTGAGATGATGATGTCTTTAGTGTAATGTTGAGCTGAGACTGACCCTGGGGAGACCCGGCTTTCCACAGGCTACACACGTTTTTATTGATGAAGCTTCCATAAAGAAACATTCTCAAGTATAGTCATGGCCGCCCATGTCTATGCTTAATCTCTCCCCAGGTCAACCAGCCACTCCAGGTGCCCTTATTTTGTTGATGGTAGCACTAATTTTCTAGCAAAGAAACCATGCCAGCAGCTTCCCGATTGTCCTAGCTTGCCATCTTATTAGTCCTATTGCCAGCTGGGGAGGGGAGAGAGTTTGTGATGATTTAACATTGAATAAGTATGGTGTTGGAATTTATAATCAACATTAATCATCTTTAGCAAGGCTGACTGTCCTCTGAAATGCAATTTCCTCAGGTAGTGTGTTCATGGAATACTGCTACGGTGTCATATTATTACACACACCCCTAGATGTAGCAATTTTAACAAATTACATTAACATAAGAATATTTGTTAATTATGCTATAAGTTAAATCTTTTAAATAAGTGTGTCAAATCTCTTATCCCTGAGCTGAAAGTGCTCCCATTGTGCAAATGGTAATGACTTTGCAGATGATTCCTAGTATTCTTTAGGGATTGTATCACTGTAACCTTATGTCTCCATTCATGGTATAGTTGTGAGAAGTAACTCTGTCGGTTTTATGCAACTATATTTATTATCTTAAGGTTTATTTTTGAATTCCTATGTCCTATTATTTATCCTCTGTCTCTCTTGCTTACTTTTATTCATCACAGTTTTATTTTTTATCTTCTTTCAGGAACTCCTAGCAATTTAGTCTTACATCTCTCTTTTCTTTGATAGGTTCCTGTATTTTCCATCTCACTTGCAGTCACAATTTGTGGACTTGGGAATCATGTCCTTCTACAATTCCTGTCATGATCACATGCGTGCTGTTCTTGAGTCAGAATCAATGTTTTCTGGCTAAATATTATTGCACATGTCAGAAGTTCTTAAGTTGGTATATACTGTCATACAAAGAGCAATGACCAAGAATTCAAAACGCCCAAGTTTTACGCCTGACCTTGCCCATGAGCCCTTGTGTGAGCTGCTACAGACATGGTGTCATCAGCTATGGGATGAGAATAGTCACATTTACCTCACCCCTCTTACAGATCTATCATTAGAGACTTCTTCTGGCGATGTAAGCTTGCCTATCAATCAATGATTGTTTCACAATCTGTATTACTGGCTTACGGTTGAAACCTATCTGGATTTAGGAGCAGCGAGAAGCCAGAAGTGATACAGAAACTGAGAAAAAAAAGAAAAAAAACCAACTTACATTTGGCAAATAGTTACAAGCACAGTTCTCAAACATAAAAACATCAGTGTAGGTATTTTCTGTGCAAAACTAAATATGTAAAAAAATAAAAAAGAAAGTTAAAATAGGTAAATGGATAAGTGGTAGAATCTTTTCTACTTGAAGACAAATGAACTTTTTTTTCATTACAGAAGTCATTGTGATTATAAGAAAAGTGATCTAAAATGTATTAACAAAAATGCCAGTTTTTTCTTCATTTCATTATCTGAGACAAACACATTCTCTTTACATGTTGGAGGCAAGTTTGATTCCTAAAGCATATTCTGCTCCAAATTGTATTCTACTTATTTGCAACCTAGAAACTCATTTATTAAATTTTTTAATTCCTACAGAATAATGATGTTAAAAGTTTTTATAAAGAAGCTATAAAATTGTCAAGAATAGACAATCATTTTTAGACATTTGTGTAATAATCTGATAATGGCATGTTGTGGAGAGACAGTGAGAATGAGAGAGAGTGAGGGAAAGAGAGAGAGAGACAGAGACAAAGAGAAAGAGACAAAGGGAGAGAGAGAGGCTGAATATTTCTCCGTAAATCAGAACTCAGAATAAATGCTGCAATGTAGAACTCATACTGGGAGGCAGTTTAGTAATTCATAGGGCCTGGTTTCTCCTGTCTGAAATTAGCATTGCTGGCAGCTGACACATCACATATTTCAAAGTCATCACATGCAGAAAGGTTCTTAACTTCAGTAAAGGCATGGCTTTTAGCAAATCCCTTGCACATGATCAATGATTGTTTTAAAATTACAAGCTGGAGATAATCACCCGATATGATCTATTAGAGTTTGGGCCTTTTCCCTAAATGCTTTTAGAAGTAGGAAGGGCATCATATTAATTCTTCTTGATATTTCATTAGTTTCTTGTCACTTGTTTCATTAGTTATATGCTATTTCACATTGGTGTCAATGACACAAAGCTAATTTCTTGACACATACTTTTTTATGAACCTCATGAATTGTGCTCATTATGGAAAATGGGCTGAATTTTTTATTGGTTTATCCTGAATGAATGATTATATTGAAATAATTTACTTTGTAATTGTTGCCAAGAAGATACTTCCACAAAAGTGTGTACATTTCTAAAGAAATGGTTTGGAGGGAATAAAATTTTACAGTATTTGATAGACAATGAATATGAATAATGTAGTCACCATATTCACTGAAACTTCCTCTCAAATCCTGCCTCATAAAATAAAGGTGATTTTTATAGTCTAACCTAACTCAAGAAATTTTTTTATTTTTAAAACCATTGATAGCGACAACATTTTAAAAGATGGAAGAAAGGCCTCAAAATATTTGACATGAGAAATTTGCCTATAAAATATATGAACAAAATAGGGCATCAATATGTTTAGAAGGATATAAAATTGCTTTTGTGTATTAGAACCTTAAAATAGTAACTATACTATAAAAATAAGCATACCCTTTAATTTTTTTTAATGTGTTTAAAGAAATAAGGAATTCACTGATCACATTTTGCAAATTATACTATGTAGAAAATATGCTATTTATTTGATTATTAATGGTATTTTTCATTGATAAATCATAATTATACATGTATGGGTACAATGTGATGTTTGATACATGTATACAATTTTGAATGATTAAATCAAGCTGATTAACATATCCATCACCTCTCTTACCTATCATTTCTTATGATGAGACATTTGAAATTTACCCTCCTAATTATTTCAAAATATACAATACAATATTATTGACTACAGTCACCGTGCTCTACAATAGATCTCAAAACCTATTTCTCCCTTCTACCTGAAACTGTGTACCCTTTGATCAGCAACTCCCCATTCTCTCCCTTCCCAACCCCCAGCCCCTGGTAGCCACCATTCTACTCTCTACTCTATGAGTTCAATTCTTAGATTCCACATATAAGTAAGCTCATGTGGTATTTATCTTTCTGTGTGTGGCTTACTTCACTTAGCATAATATCCTCCCAGATTTATTCAGGTTGTCAACGACAGGATTTCATCCCCATTTAAAGGCTCAGTAGTATTCCCTTCTGAATATATACCACGTTTTCTTTATCCGTTCATTCACTGATGAATGCTTAGGTTGATTATATATCTTGGCTATTGTGAATAATGCTGCAATAAATATGAGAGTGCAGATATCCTTTGATTTCAGTTCCTTTGGATATAAACTTAGAAGTGGAATTACTAGATTATATGGTGGTTCTATTTTTAGGTTTTTGAGGAAACTCCATATAATTATTCATAATAACAGTATTGAAAATTGTTTATCTCTCTGTCACACTTCTCATTTTTTTCATAGTTTTCAAATTTTACTTAATTTTCTATTTATATTTTCTTGGAGTTCACTGAACCTCTTTGAAAGGACTATTCTAAATTCTCCGCCAGTCTTTTCATAGATCTCCATTTCTTCTGGGGTCTGTTATTAGAGCTTTATTGGTTTCTTTTGGTGGTGTTATATTTCCCTGAGTTTTCATAATCTTTGTTTCCTTACATTGATGCCTGTGCATCTGAGGAGATGGCCAACTCCTCAGGCCTTTGCAGGTGTCCTTTGGTGGTGACAGACCTTTATTATTTGGTCTAGCCTGGGATTTTGGATGGGTCAGTTGGTAGCAACTCTGGACAGGCAGAGAACCTTGGCGTCAGGTTCTCTAGTTGTGCTGGGTCACTTCCTGTGCTCTGATGTTGAATAGTACTGCTGACCGTGCTCCATGTGCTGATAATACTACTGGCTGGACTCTACCAGTTGCTCTCTGGGCTTTGTAATTATCTCTGATCAGGTTGTGCAGGTTGTTTTCCTGGCTAGGCAACACTGTTTTTGGGGATCTGTAATTGGGCAGAGCCATGTGCTGGAGCTTCAAGGCTGGGTGAGGTCTCTGGGTTTCAGCGTGGCCACATCAGGAGTTGGGGTCACAGGTTATGCTCCACAGATATGTGTGAGCTTGGGTTTGCCTCGCAGCCAACAGTAGGCTTAGCAAGGCACAGAGGCTCGGTAGAGTCACTGTTCAGCAGCTGTTGTTGAATGGGGCTGTATGCTCCTTCTGTGGGTAACTGGTGACTTGCACTTGCCTCCTGTCCTGTGGAAACCTTGAGGAGAGCACCAGGGCTGTGTGGAGAAGCTGGCCAAGGACTTGAGCCTGGTAGACCCATGGACCATGCTTTCTGCAGCATAAGGCTGTTGGCTGGTCTCTGAGTTATGGTGCCCTCATGGACTGGAATGCAAAACAACAGCTGAGGTCCTGGGCTGGTCCTTGTGAGCCCCACTCCCATTCTTGTTTCTAGCTTACCCCAGGTAGCCTAATCATGTCAGTGCTCTCAATAGTTTTCATGGGAAAAGACAGGCATGAGGCTCCAGCAAAGGACCCCAGAATGACGGGGAAGCTGAATGTCCACCTCCAACTCACTTTTCCCACTATAGAAATCCTGAAAGGAGGGGAATCCTCTGTGTGCAGTGTTGTGCTGGTGCAGGAGTGGGTGGCATGGTCAATATGGCTTTTCTGTCTGAATATGGCTTTTTTTCAGTTTTTCAGCTCGAGGGAGTGTTTCAGCCTCATTCTCAAGTTCTGGGATATTTATGAAGATATTCTTTTCTGTGGATAGTTCATAGTTGGGTTTCTGTTGGGGGCATGAGCAGCCAGAGAACCGCTATTTTGTCTTGCTGAGGTCACTCTTTCAGAGAAGATGCTATTTAAAAAGAATGCTTTGTTATTCTGTGAGTGTGGTGATGATTTTCACATATTTTTCTCTGCTTTTATAACTACATTAGTATAAAAATGAGATTTAAAAAATCACACTTGGAAAAATCTTATGTTGGTAGTTTACAGCTATTCTACCTTTTATTATGTGTGTTTGTGAGTGTGGCCAAAGCAACATAAAGGGTATTTTCTGAATGTTGCTGAAAGGTAGATGTTTTATCTACAGTGTGTTTTCAAATGACTTACTTTCTGTTACTTACTATTGAAAGATAAATCCTGTTAACTTAGAAGGTCATTTTTATTACATTATGATTTTTGAGTAAATTGGCTTAGAATAGATATCTGGAGAATTTAAAAAGTGTTAAGTTTTCAACCCACTCTCTATGATCCAAAATTTAGAAGTGCTAGTGTTGGAGAGCACAACTCACATCAAAATTACTGTAATAACACTACCAATGGTGTCTAAATTGTGCTTAAATATTTCTGAATTCCTTTTAGATGTTTTTGATAAATAAAATTTACATAAATACTCCTACATTTACTTTATGAAACAAAATAAACAAAGCAAAACAAAGGTAAAGGCTCTAAGTAATACTATCTAATGGCCTTTCTGATACTGCCTGTATGAAGGAGCTATTGAGATTTTTTTTTTGTCAAAACATGAGCTCTATCACTCTAGTTTATATACATTTTATTTCTTTACAAATGTGCTACCAAAGTTTGCTCACCAAAAACCATTTGTTGTTCTACACTGGGGGATGCATAAAATATACAATGATATCTGTCTGCCTAGATTTTGAACTGGGTGGGGTTTTTGGCATAGGGTAGGAGTGAGTACTTGCTAAGATAGAGAAATGAGAGGTATATCTTAGCATCAAGCTACATGAATGTGATGGTACACACATTAGAACTGGGTATAACTTAAGTCTTTTGAATTTGTAAGAAGTATTATTTGGGAAATACATACATAGTAAAACATTAAAGAAGACTTGAATGGCTGATATTACCATTCGTAGGAGATTTTTTAAATAAATAACTTGATTTTTACCTTTTAATGTCTTCCATGGCTTGCCAAAATTTTCATATATATATATAAATTTGACTCAGACACAAATATTTTAACACTACTGATTCTGTCAGTTTAGTATTTGGAATTAGAGAGAGGTGATTATTTCTCTCATTAGCAAGCAGTGTGATTGGTGTGAGCTTGGGAAGTTTCTTGAGAAAATTTTCTCATTTGTTCCATAGTGTTGAAAGCTGGCATTATTTTGAGGATTAAATAATAAGAACCAGTGTATAAATAATTGGCTTTGAGCATAGTGATTGTCATATATATAATATAGAGTATGTTGAAAATTACCATTATCCATATGGTTAAGAATGATTTTTGTCAATGTTAGCAATATGGAAGAGGAATCACATTTGAAAATCGCTTCACCTATAAAAACAAAAAGAACAATGGCAAAACTTGTCAAAATCCACTCCTTCAGGACCCTGGATATTAACTAAAGTCTTGCAAAAATCCAAATAATGTTTATGGCAAAATCATTTTAATAAAACATACTTTTTTTGGCATTTTAATTTATCCTATTCCTAGCCCCTCCCCTAGCTCTGTGGCAGCCTTGAAAACCAACAGCCTGAAAAAGCAGCAGCACAATCAGAATAGTTTGTACCTCTCTAAAAGCCGCTTACACAGAGAATTGTTACCATATGACCTGTCTAGGAGTTCACTGGAAACTCCCATTCACAGGGCTTGTTTTATTTGACCCTACTCAGAGCTTACTTAATTAGAACATAGATGTCCAAAGAGGGCTTTGAAAAGCTCCAGCTTATTCCTGGGAATCTAGATGGTTATATGCATATGCAAGGCTGGACAGGAAAGATTTGAGAAGACCTTACTGCTATGTACAAACAGGAAGTGAAGGCTAAGTCAGAGCTAAGAATTACCTCCCAAAGCATTAGATGTATGCTGCAGTAAGCTTAGAGAGCCCCCCATCCAGCTTGGGAGATTTAATTATGCAAAGCACTAAGGCAACCAGGAAGAGATTTCCGTGCTCACTTGTGCTATAAAATACAGACTTTCAAGAATTAATTCTGGAGAGTCACTGAACAAAAACAGCAGCAGCAACAACAACTAGTAGCAACTAAAAACAACAATAAGTAGTAGCAATAATAAACTAGGGGAGTGAGGAGGAAACCTTAACTTATAACATTATTTAAAATGTCAATTTTCAAAAAAAAATATGAAACATTTAAAAAACATACAAGTATGGCCGATGGATAGGAAAAGAAAATTAATGAAAAATGTCCTTGAAAAAGGACAGGTGTTGGGCTTACTAGACAAAGATGTTAAATTAGCTGCTGTAAATATGTTCAAAGAGCTAAATGAAACCATGTACAGAAGTTAAGGAAAGCATGAGAACAGTGTATTATCAAATAAAGAATATCAAGAAAGAGATAAATATTACTAAAAAAGAATTAACTGGAAATCCTGGAGTTGAAAAGTCTAAATGAAGAGAAAGTAGAATAGTAGCTGAGAGCAAAGAATGAATACGTGGACTATGTAATACAAGAAATAGGATATTATGTTAACACCTTAAAAGAGGCCTAAAGCAAAAGATACTATCTCGTACCTCAGTTATACCAGATGCCTGGAAAAGTGAAGCCATATATTGATGACACTGCTCTTGCTTTTAAAACTTGACAAGATTGAGTGGAAATTTCAAAATCTTAGTAGCCTCACTCAGAGACATTTTCATGCAATTTAAAGGTGGAATGGAGTAATTACCAAAAGTTAAATGGAATTCTTATCATATTCCATGTCTTTTGAATTGTATATCTTTTTTTCTGTAAGGAGTCCATGGCCAGAGATTAGGGTGTGAACTGTAATATTATGATATAATATATATTTTATCTCTGCTCTGGGTTCCTGGCACACAGCTTCTAAAATCCTTATAGTTTCTGAAGTGATAAGTGTCTTTTTACATGCTAATGAAATGCCTGGAGGCTGAGGGCACTTGGACAGCCTTGGGATGAGTGGCCTGTTATCAGGAAAATCAACCATGTAATTAGAAGATTAGAACTTTCAGCCCCACCTTCAATCTCTGGAGAGAAAAGAGAGGCTGAAGGTTGAGTTGATCACCAAAGGCTAGCGATGTAAGCAATCATAATGAAGCCTCCATAAAAACCCAAAAGACAGGGTTCAAAGAGCTTACAGATAGCTCTTTGGAGGTTCCTGGAGAGTGCCATATGATGGAAAAGACATGGCCACTCTTTGCGCCTTTCTGCATACACTGGCATATGCATCTCTTCCATGTGGTTGTTCATCCTTATTCTTTTTAAATCCCTTATTAACAAACCACTTAATGTAAGTGCTTCCTTTAGTTCTATGAGACACTAGCGAATTAATTGAACCCAAGGAAGGGTTGTGGAAATCTGGAATTATAGCCAGTTGGTCAGAAGCACAGCTCACAACCAGGGTTTTGCAACTAATATCTGAAATGGGGTGAAGTCTTGTGGGACAGCGTCCTCAACCTGTGGGATCTGACACTATTGATAGGTATTGGAGAATTAAATTGAATTGTCAGACACCACGTTGATGTCCACTGGAGAGATGATTGTTGATGACAGAAAATTTCCAACACATTTTTGTGATCAGAGGTGAACTGTTTTATCAAGTGGTATGGAAGGGTGAAAGGAAAAAACAGTTCTTCTTTTCTTCACAAGTACAATAACTGAGAAAGAAAAATAAATACTACAGGGGTTCATAGTAGTTTGAGATAGCAGAAGAAAGAACAGCAAACTTGAAGATAGGTCAATTGAAATTATCTGATGTTAGGAACAGAAAGAAAAAAAAGAAAAAAAAAATCTCAGGATTCCAGACACCATCAAGTATACCAATATATGCATGGTGCGAGTGTCAAAAGGGAAGGAAACGATGAAAGCTTGGAAAAAATATTTGAAGAAATAATGGCCATAAACTTTCTAAATTTTATAAAAAAATTAATCTCCACTTCTAAGAAATTCAATGAAAGCAAAGAATAAGCTCTTACTATTTCAGGATAAATTCAAAGAGTGGCACCCCTCGATACATGATAATCAACTTTTTAAATACAACTACGAAGACAGGATCTGGATAGTAGGAAGAAAAATGAGACTGATTTAAGAAAGGGGATCTTCAATAACATCAATAGCTGCTTTCTCTTCAGAAACCATGGAAACCAGAAGGCAACGAGATGTCATATTCAAAGTCTTTAAAAAAAAAGTCTGTCAACCAACAATTCTGTATTCATAAAACTAGCTTGCAAAATGATGAAGAATTTAATACATTCCCATATAAACCAAAACCGAAAGAAATCATTGTTAACCTACACTTTCTATAAGAAATGCCAAACAAAATCTTTCAGCCTGGAAAAGTTTTTCAGGCTAGTCAGTAACTTGAATCCATATGAAGATGGGCAGAAATAAAAACATGAGTTAATGTAACTATATAGGTAAATGTAAACTATCATAAAAACATATTTTTGTGTGAAAATTGTATGTGTGTGTATATATATATAATATATATATAACTGTATATCTAACACTAACCCTAACCATATGTATATATGGAGAGAGAAAGAGAGAAGAAAAAATACTTTTGAAGAATTGGCTCACACAATTGTGGGTGCTTACATGCCTAAAATCTGTAGGGCAAAAAGGTAGTCTGGAAACTCAGGAAAGAGTTGATGCTGTAGTCTTGAAGCAGAATTTCTTCTTGTCTCATAAACTTCAGTTTATGTTCTTAAAGGGTTCAATTGATTGGCCAACTCACCAAAGGAGAGATACAGATAGCAAATAAGCATTTTAAAAAGATACTCAACATCATATTCCACTAGAGATTTGCAAGTTTAAACAATGAGACACCACTACACACCAACTTTTCATTAGCCAGAAATGAAAGACATCAACAGCATCAAAACCTGGTGAGAACGTGAAGAATTTATTTCTCATTGGGATGCAAAATAATATAGTCACTTTGGAAAATAATTTGGCAGTTTCTTACAAACAAAATATACTCTTAGTGTATATCCCGCAATCACACTCCCTGGTGTGAATTGAAAAAAGTCCCAGATGAATTGAAAGCTTATGCCCATAAAAAATTCTGCACACAAATGTTTATACCAGCTTTATTCATAGTTGCCAAAACTTCCTGGCAACCAAGCTGTCCTTAAATAAGTGAATGGATAAACAAGCTGTGGTACATTCACACAATGGAGTATTTTTCAACAACAAAAATAAGTGAGCTATCAAGTTATAAAACTTCATTAAAGTACTTTAGATTCCTATTGCTAAGTGAAATAACCTCATCTGAAAATGCTACATGCTTTATGATTCCAACTTTATAACATTCTGAAAAAAGACAAACCCGTGGAGACAGCACAGAAGACTAGTGGTTGTTAGGGAATAGAAGTAGGCAAGAAAGAATAACATGGTGGAGCCCAGAGGACTTTTGGGCAGTGAAACTGCTATGTACGATACAACAGCGATGGGCACATATCCATGTACGATACAACAGCGATGGACACATATCCATGTACGATACAAAAGCGATGGACACATATCCATGTACGATACAACAGCGATGGACACATATCCATGTACGATACAACAGCGATGGACACATATCCATGTACAAAAAAAAAAAAAAAAAAAAAACGATACAACAGCGATGGACACATATCCATGTACGATACAACAGCGATGGACACATATCCTTGTATGTTTGTCAAAACACATAGAATGTACAACAAAAAAGTGAATTTTAATGTAAGCTATGAACTTTAATGATAGGGTGGCTCAACAATCATCAACAAATGTCCCACACTGACGCAAGATATTAATAGCAGGGGACATTAGGAAGTGCGAGCTCACATGGAAACACTCTGTAATTTTACTTATTTTTCCATAAACCTAAACTGCTTTAAAAAATAAAGTCTATTTTTTTAAAAAAGTAGTAGAACAAACTTGACAAACTTACACTTTCTGATTTCAAGCTTACTCTGATCCCACATTAAAAAAAAATTGTGTGATGTCTGTGCAAGTATTTGTATGTGGATCTATGGAGTAGATTTGAGAAAACAGAAATAACCGCACATGTTTATGACCAATTATTTTTTCATAAATGGAGTTAGATAGCTCAATGGGGAAAGAAAAATATTTTTAACATAAGTTGAAAGAAAGAAATTGTACACAGTCCTAACACCACATACACAAATCAACTAAAAATGGATCAAATAAATCAATGTCACAGCTAACTTTTAAAACCCTTGGAAGAAGCCTAGGTACAAATCTTTTTGACTCTGAATTAGGCAATGGTTTCTTTCATGTGGCACCAAAAGCAAAATTAATTAATTAATTAGTAGATAAATAGATAAATTGAACTTCATAAAAAATTTGAAATACTTTGTTTCAAAGAACATCATTAATAAGATGGATAACCCATAGAGTGGAAGAAAGTATTATATGCATATTCGATATCTCATGGGATTAGTAGGCAGAATACATAAAGAAATTTCACAACTCAGTAATCGAAAGGCAAACAGGATGGTGCAGTGGCTCATGCTTGTAATCACAGCACTTTGGGAGGCCGAGGTGGGTGGATCACCTGAGGTCAGGAGTTCGAAACCAGCCTGGCCAACATGGTAAAACCCCTTCACTACTAAAAAAAAATACAGAAATTATCTGGGCTTGGTGGTGCACACCTGTAGTCCCAGCTACTCGGGAGGCTGAAGCAGAAGAATCGCTTGAACCCAGAAGGCAGAGGTTGCAGTGAGCCAAGATCGCACCACGGCACTCCAGCCTAGGTGACAGAGTGAGACTGTATCTCAAAAAAAGAAAAAAATGTAAACAACTCAACTAAAAATGAGCAAAATAAATTAATAAAACCTTTTTGAAACACAAATGGCCATTAAGTACATAAAAACATGGCCAATATGAATAGTATTAGGAAATGCAAATCAAAACCACAATGAGATACCGCTTGACACTCACTAGCATGTTTATAATAAAAAAGGACAAACAATTGCAAGTGTTGATGAGAATGTGAAGAAATTGAAACCCTCATACTTTGCTGTTGGAAGTATAAAATGGTGCAGCTACTTTGGAAACATCTTGGCGGTTGGAAAATTACCATATGACTACAACAATTCCATTCCCAGGTACGTATTCAGAGAACTGAAAACACTGGTCCACTCAAAAACTTGTAGAGGAATATTCATAGGAGCAATATTCAAAAAGCCAAAAACTGAAAACAACACTAATCTTTCATCAATGGATGCATGGAGAAGCAAAATGTGATATTTTTATCACAATAAAATATTATTATTCAATCTTAAAAAGAAATGAAGTAATGGCACATGCTACAATGCGGGTAAGCTTTGAAAGTGTTATGCTAAGTGAAGAAAGCCAGACACAAAAAGCTGTGTATTGTATTATTTCATCTATATGAAATATCCAGAATGGGCAAATCGATAAAGACGGGAAATAGATTAGTGATTGCTGGGGCCTGAGAGAAGAAACAGGGTGTGACAAAGTGCTACAGGGCATGTAGTTTGTTTTTGGAGTGATGAAAAGTTTCTGGAGTTAGAAAGTGGTGATGATTACATAACTTTGTGCATATATTAAAACCCACTGATTTGAATGCTTAAAAGAATGAGTTTTATAATATATAAATTATGCCTCAAAAACGAATAAATAAAAAAGTAAAAATAACCAAAAATCAGGTGATTAAAAAACAACTAATATTAGAGTTTCACTAATACCTTGGTCTCGTAAGTTTTTCATCAGATCATGTTAAAACAAAGTTGAGACTGGAATATAAAGTGGATATGTTTCACTTCCTTACTTTAGCCTGACTCAGTGCTTTGGGATTTGAGAGTGGCAGGCACAGAACATGAATAGAGAGAGAAGTCAGAATGAAGTCAAATTGAATATTTTGCACAATGAAGTAACATTTTTGTCTTTTAATGTTTGAAAAAATACCACAGCCGCCTCTTTCTCTCTATTTTCATTTTCTTGATTTCACATCGTTCTGATAAATAATTAGGAATGTATGATACTTTCTCCATCTGAAAAAAACGGCCCAATACCCTGTTGCAGCATCATCTTCACATGAAGGGTAAATGCACTCACTTCTCCAAAGAAGAATTTATCGTAATGATGTTATGAGTTTCAAAGAGAACATGGAAGCCATTGGTGTTTGAAATTTGTGCTTGGCAAAAGACAGCTTGTTTCTTCAAAGAAAAACATCTTTAAGAGGCTAACAAGGTTTTCTAAACATCAAATAGCTTTCCTAAAAACATATGTTTGGATTATTTAATTATAAATAAATAAAAATGAGATTTTAATTTACTTCTGTCCACCCAAGAAGGTAAAAACTCAAAGGTAGGAGGGCAGATAGAGTGGAAAACAATTGAAAAATAAACATTTAGAATCTTTAGAATTTTTGGAATCTAAAATTTTTAGAATCTTTTTGGAACCTATAATGTGACAATGTAGAAAGATAATTTTTTTCATTAAAATACATTAGCTTGATCAATATGGTTACAATTTATTGGTAAGAACCATTTGAAAGTTATTTTATAATTTGAGAGCAGCGATGAGTTTCAGGTTTGAATAGTCACTGTGATTTTGGAACAGAGAAAACAGACACGAATCCATGCTATGGTCAATGTGTTATGCAAGAGATGTAAATATGATACCTCATTTTATTTGTCCTAAATTTTTCTAATAACTTAGGCTGGAAAATACACCTTTTTGTTTTTCTGAGCACACTTGAAAAGCTCAATATAAAAGGTGAAATTTCATAAACAATCCAATGAACTTTATCATATTAGGTTAGACCAAAAGGACATGTTAGATAAATTATATTTATCATTCAATTATATTCCATTTAATTTGATTTTTTATAGGTCTGAAGGAAGAAGGAAAGATGTTTTTAATCCATTTAAACCTATCAGTACATTCTCCTGATTCTACCCAGATAATAACTAGAGCTTCTTACACATTCTAAAATACCAGATTACCTTGCATAATATCTGTATCTGTTGAATGAATTAGGTAGATAGCCAATAGGAAATCTTCTCATAATTGGATTGCTTCTATTAGTTGCAATGTCTTAAGTCAAGAATATATATATTGTGTTTATTTTTTGGTCAAACACGTTAAATGGGAAACTGTAGGTGAAAAATTATTGAAAATGGCAAGTGTTTCGCACGTACAGGGCATACGGCAAGAATTTGAGCTGCTTTATAACTGGATAATTCATGGATATGAGCCCTATTCCAGCATCAAGCAAAATTCAAAATGACTAGCAATTTAATATATTTGTGTTGATTACTGGTCATATATTTACCAGTGAATCTGCAATGCACTGGATGCATGCAGTGTAGGCTCATCTCCATCAGCGTGAAACATGGAAACATGAGCATGGAATATATGCCTGACTCCACTTTACCCAACCCCAATATTCCCAAAATGTTTCCTACACAGAATCAAGGAGTGTGCAACAGAATTATACACATGAAGGAGCACAAGTGCTCAGGCAGTTGCATTATATATAAGAAATTATAAGGTAATATTAGAAGACATTCTGTTTAGACATAGCTTATGCAATTAATCTTAATGTGTGTTTTGCGTCCACCACCACCAATGACTGTGTCCTTGGGGATTCTGTTGACAATCCTGGAGATCTACTCTACAGGGAAATTAACTATAATTGTTAAGATAAAACAAAACATGTCTTTTGATATTACGTGGAGTAACATTTTTATATTGGGATTGTTGTGACTTTTAAGCTGCGTTGCAATGATGACTGAATAAGTAAACTTTTTGCTTAGTGATCATAATGAATCTCAAATTATGAGTGCTCAAGAAAAAAATGTGTGTGTGCTTAATTTCCTTAATAATAAATTAAATAGGCAAAAATAATTTTAAGCCAAGTGGAAATAAAGAGTAATTTAGGAATTGGGCAGTTTATGACCTTACTATGTTAATGTTAATGAACAAAATCCTTATTTATTTTAGTTAAGTGGTTTGGGCTTATTTTAAAATTTTATCATGTAGCTAACAGAGTCATTAATCATTCAATTTTAAGTGAGCATAAAGTCAATACCTCTGAGAATAAAAAATGAAGAGAAAAATACCTCAAAATCTAATGGGAACAACAACTTCTACAAGAAAATCACTAGAAAGAAAGCTGTTACACATGGCATGTTGAAATTCACAATGTGAAGCAATTAAGAGAGCTAAATTAAATCAACTTTGTTAGCCTGCCAGAGTGAAGGAGTTTTCTTCTTCCACAGTCTAGCTATTATTAAACCAGGCTATGTGTTTTGTGTGTTTCCAGCTTAGCTCTCAGAATGCTGCTGACTTGAGAGATGGCAAGGAGATTTATTTGGGGAAATTTTTTAATTCACATCTAAATCCTTAAATATAATCAGGTAACAGCTCAAATATTCCAACTGCTTGATTGTTAGAAGTTAAAGCAGTTCAAATTTCTCTTTGTGCACTTCACAGTTTGTTTGTTTCATTTTCCTTGTTTTATACTTCCATCATCTCTTAAGATGATATCATATTGCATAAATCCTGTACCTGCTTCCATCAATTAAAAATTATAGCCTCAAAGCTAGATTGCTATTTTATTCTTCCTAGTACTGTCACCGCAGACATCAATTCAATAATGGGAAAGAATAATAGGTTTGGGACTTTCTGTTAAATGTAAAATTTCAGGGTTATTTTGCTTTTTGCATTATTTCATTTAAGGAGGGAGAAAACCTTGAGTCTACTAAATCTTAATTTCATATAATTATGCCAGATTACATTATCCTAACGATTGTAATAGACACCACTGATTAAGAAAATGTCTTTTTGGTTGTGACTAAAAAGAACATTTAAAATCTAATTGAAGACAAATTAAATACTCCAGGGATTTGCCACCTGAAATTTCAAGCAGTAGAAGAAACAAAATATGTATGGCTTTTTTTTTTAATATCAGACTCATTCTGAAGAGTTATGCCTTTTGCTACTTCTCTTTTTTCTTATTTTTAGGAAACAAATGTGTTGAGTGCATAAAAGACAGAAGCATCATACAGCATCTTTCACTAGAAAAAAAAAAAAGGCAAGCAGTAAAAAAGAGCCAAATATGCAATTTTAAATGTTCTACTAGAATTATGAAGAAAGAAAAAAGAGAAACAGGGGAGATTAATTATAATGGTAATGTTTATTTAACCGAATCTATCAAAAACAGTATTTCAACAAGTAGTCAATAAGAAAAAACAATTGAGGTACTTTACCTTGTTAAATTGTTGCACTAAGTTTTCAAAACTCCATGTGTATTTTACATATGTGTGTGTATATATATGTATACTTGTATACATATATAAATAACTTACTAAATGCCGTTGAGATTGTGATGGAAATTTGTTTTGTAAGGCTGCGGGGCTTAACAATATATGTAAGGATAAAGCCAATCAACTTTTAGATAAATGTCAGGCACTGTGATTTACCCCACATTTCCTTCCACATTCTTTGTGAACACAATGTTGATTTTGCTTGGGAATCTACCTTTTGTGCAGGTGACCTTGTTATGCTCTCTGGAGTAAGTCCTGGGTGAGGTTGGGCTCCCTGGGCTGGGATTTGCCTCTGCAGACCCTTATTAGGAAGCACTCAGGATAACCCACCCTGGGAGGGAGTGGCACAGAGGCCTCCAAGGAGGCTCCAGCCTAGGCCACGGGAGCTCTGACACCTGGAGATGCCCCTTCTGGGATGTCCTGAATTCAGACAGAGCCTGGGTCATGTTCTCCACATCAAGCTGACATCAGGCGTGGACTGCGCCGGGAGAGGACATGAGCCTGGGCAAGGCAGCTTCCTTCCATGGCCTGGGTGCTCAGCTGGGGCCCTCAGCTGGCAGCACGCCCAGAGGCTAATAGAGCATTTCGTTTTTGATGGGGGCCTCTCTGAAATGCTGAATAATATGATCCTGTTCTTTCAAAACTATTGGCTTCCAAAGCCTATGAAGAAGTCTAGAGATGCAATGTACAACATGACGAGGGTAGTTAATAATACTGTATTGTATGCAGGCACTTTACCAAGAGAGTAGATTTTAGGTACTCAAAAAAAAAAAAAAAAAGAAAGAGAGTGAGAGAAAGAAAGAAAGAAATAAAAAGGAAAGAGAAAGAAAAAGGAAGGAAGGAAGGAAAAAGAAAGAAAAGAAAGAAAGAAGGAAAGAAAGAAGGAAAGAAAGAAGGAAAGAAAGAAAGAGAAAGAAAGAGAAGGAGGGAGGGAGGAAGGAAGGAAGGGAAAGGAGCAAAGAAAGAGAGAGAAAACTGAGATTACTGGCATGTTAATTTGTTTGACTGTGATATAGATAGATAAATATATCAAAACATCATATAAACCTTAAGTATCTAAAAAATAAAAAAAAATTAAGAGAATTGTACAAAGCACTGGACAATCAGGTAAGGCGTCTGTGGTGGGATTCGTGGCTCTCTGGGCGTCCTAAGGATGGAGGGTGTTACTAATCACTATCTCGGCACACCTGCGACCAGACCAACTGTTGCTGGCCATGACAGTGCCTTGCTACACTGGCAGTAAATTCTCCTCAAATGGGAACAAAGGAAACCCCTCTTCCCTGCTAGCAGTGGGGAAGGCGTTCAGTTCCAACCTCCAGGCTGGCCTGAGTCCCCTAGCAAAAAGCCTTTAAAATATTGTTTACTCCTATAAAAAGACATAGAGATTCCCTCTTTCTTCTGGATATGAAGTCTGTGTGAAATTAAAAAAAAAAAAGTATGCTTTCCTCTTTAAATAGTAACATAAGTACAAAATAATTTAAACTTCTTTTTGATCAAGGAATGTGTTAAATCAGTAATGTGTGCTCTCCTAGAAGCAGGGGATCAGCTTTAATTAAAGGGAAGCTGTAAAGAAAATCCTTTGAATGTAAAATAATTTTGTTTACACTTTATGTTGTAGTGTAATTTTTTTTCTCATGTTAGCTAAAAAATTGCAACATTTATTTTTAGGGAGCAAAACCAAAAATATATCTGCTAACTAATCAAGTTGAGACAAATAACTTACTCTAAAACATGACTGTTCTTCATTTATAAGTGACAAATAACTGTTATATTTTTCTGCCACCCAAAGCAAAAAGTTAAAGACTTCCCTGCTGTCAAATTTACTAAACTAAGATGTATTTATATATAGTCTGTAATCTTTAGGCTCGAGGGAATTACTTACAATGATAAGATGTTTTTGTTGGAAATATGTTAGTGTGAAATACGTGTCTGTCAGTTTTCTTTTGTAATTAACATGACATATTTAAAAATTTCTATTCCTAAAAATAATAAAAAAACAAGGCTTTAACAATGACTAAAATGTTTTTTAATGACTACAATGCATTTTAATGACAAAAATTATCTTTTAGAAAAGTTTAATGAGAGAAGTTATAAGGAAATTGAAATATGCCTTACAGTTTCTAAACTTACATTCATGTAGGGCTTTGTTTATCCCATAGTGTAATGAAGAAAGTTACTCTGTGGACTGGCCGAGATGCTAAAGACACAAAATGAAAAGATGAGAAGAGTATGAAGTTGGTGACCCACTGAAGTTGATTACATCTAAAGTTACTGTCACTGAATTTTTAAATTATGTGTGATGATAAATTTCCATTTTGCTTAAACTCCTTGATAGAGGGCCTTCTGTTAAAGCCAAAAGCAGTCTAATTGATACAGAGAGATCAAATATGCACTGGAATTATGTCAGAGGAAGTATTGTGTAATGATTAAGATTGTGAGTTTTTGCATCAGTTGGCAGCTTCATGTGTATGACTTTGTAAAATTATAAAATAAATTGGAGTGGAAGTGAGGGAGAGGAGTAGAAAGAAGAAAAAATATCAATTCTTTCGCATGTAGAGAAGCAGAAATAATGTGCAAATTATCAGGAGAAATTCTGAGAGACATAAGAAAAATAACACAAATAACAAAAAGTCATCTTGAAGTGATGATGTAAAGAAGAATTTAAAATCGGTGTTAAAAATTAAAGGCAACGCATCCAAAATATTGATATACGTATAAAAGAAAACTCACATTTGCAAGTTTGAAAGATATGGATTTCAAAATATAGAACACACTTGGCAAATGATTCAGTTTATATTTTGTACAAGAGACATATCTAAAACAAAGAGAAAAGTCAAAAACTAGAAACCTGGAGAGATGCAAACAGGCATGTTAGATATGCCAGCAACAACCACAGCTATCGCCATGACAATATCAGCCACAAAGCAACTGGGATCACCAACCATTCATCTGAATCCTGCAACTCAGGGCAATATACTACTAAAAGGATCCCGGCCAGACACTTTGTAATGATTAGAATACAATCCGAAATGAAAATTTCGCATTTATAGATTTCCATAGATCACTGATACTCAGATTTTAAAAAAGCACGGATAATATAACAATAAATGGATATGAATGTATTAGCTATGAGAATTTAATTGATGCTGAATTTCATGACAGCTTAAGTGGTCATAAATATATGAAAACGTAGTGTCCTTAAATACTATAATTAAATTAAATGGATTATATTAAACATAATTTTTAGAGAATACAACTTCTTTCAAATCCTACTAAAAATCTACACACACAAAAAAAAAATTCTTTTTTTTTTTTTGGAGACAAGGTCTGCCTCTGTTGCCCAGTCTGGAGTGCAGGGATGTGATCTTGGCTCAGTGCAACCTCCACCTCCCAGGCTCAAGCGATCCTTCTGCCTCAGCCTCCTGAGTAGCTGGAACTACAAGCACATGCCACCATGCCTGGCTAATTTTTCTATTTTTAGTAGAGAGAGGTTTTTGCCATGTGGCCTAGGCTGGTCTCAAGCTCCTGGACTCAAGTAATCCACCTGCCTTGGCCTCCCAAAGTGCTGGAATTACAGGCATGAGCCACTGCACCAGGCCTAAAGAATTATATCATACATGCCATTGATGTGGTTTGGATCTGTGTCCCCGCTCAAATCTCCTGTTGAATTGTGATGCTCAGTGCTGGAGGAGAAGCCTGGTGGGAGGTGACTGGATCATGTGGGAGGGTTTCTCATGAATGCTTTAGCACCGTGCTCTCAGTGCTGTCTTCACATTATAGTGAGTGGTTCTCTGGAGATCTGGCTGTTTAAAGGAACGGCATCTCACTTTCCCTCTCTTGCTTCTGCTTTCGCCATGTGATGTGCCTGCTCCCACTTCACCTTCTGCCATGAGTGAAAGCTTCCCGAGGCCTCCCCAGAAGCAGAAGCCACCATGCTGCCTGTACAGCCTGCAGAATTACTAGCCAATTAAAACTCTTTTCTTATGAATTACCCAGTCTCAGGTGTTTATGGCAGTGCAAGAACAGACTAACACAGCCATAAAGAAAATTTTAAAAACTGTCAAAAATAAAGAAATGGCATAACCAACTTTATCTATAACAATGCAATCAAACTAAACACGGTAATAACAAGAATAGAAATAAATAAAAGAGTCATCTGATAATTTTTAAAAAGAGAAGGAAAGGAAGAAAATGTCTCTTTAAACAACTCATAGGTCCAAAAGGAAATCACAGAAGAAATAATAAACTATCTAGAAATTATATTAATTAAATTCCCAGAGGACAATCAATGCTTTATTTTCTTTATTAATAAAACAAAAGTCATAAATAGATTAAATGTTTATTCTTAAAGACTTTGGAAATTGGAATATAAACTCAGTGAAAGCAGAAGAAAGAAAGAGAAATACAGATGAAAGCAAAAGTTAATGAATACAAATATAGAAAAAGCGATGACCTATATATATTCAAAATATCTTTGGGATAAAAGCAAACAATAAATCACTTAGTTAAGATAAAAAGGGATATGTTAAAGGGGATAGTCTCAGAAAAGTAATTATAGGATTTAAATGCTATGCAAATATATCTGAAAATATGGGTAACATGGCTAAACTTCTAGCAAAATACAAAATGTCAAAACTGATTTCATAAGAGAGAAAATATATTTATATAAATTACATTAGAAAATAAAAAGAGAATATTTTCAAAAGTCTAAGAAATAGATAAATCCCATAGCCACATACAATTTAGAGCAGATAGGGGTGGGGGGAGTTAACTTTAAAAACATTGGGGCTGTATAAATTTAGAAAAAGAGAGGAGGAGACTTTATTTCTTGTAAAGGGTTACAACCTACAAGGTGGGCCGTCTCACAGGCTTGGGAGCACAGCCTCCAGCCAAGGCCAGAGACAGGCACTTTGAAGGAGGAGGGGTTTGGGCAGGAGCTTTATGCTGAACAGATTGGCTAAACATACATATTCAACAGGTAAGAAGAAGAGCTACGAATATTCATGAAGTGAGTGCTGACACATGCTTAATGGGCAAATGTACATGTTACGTACAACCTATGTTCACTTTTGGTGGAGACAACATATTACAATGAGGCCCTATACATCAGAAGATCTTTTCGGGACACGAAGGCCCATGAGTGGTTCTGAGCCTTCTGGTTCTCTCTACAGAGATTGTAGACTGCCCAGAATCAGTCCACGGTGGATGATCTTAGCTGGAGAAAGTTACTGAAATTAGTCTCTTGTCCAGTCAAAGCTGGAGTCATGGCTGATGAGACAGGGCTCAGTTAAGCAGCATCTGTGAGCTGCAAATTGTTTCACTATTGCTTATCTCCAGGCCAGGGCTTATTTAGCTGCTGGAGAAAAATTAAAACCCTGTGGCAGTGAGAACACCGTTTATTATTCAAGTGTGGGCTGTGTGACTTAACCATTGCCTGACACGGCCTTAGGTCCTGTTTGGAGTTTGGTATCTTATTGCCAAAAGGACTCTGTTCTGTCAGTCTTATAATGATCTCTATTTTAACAATAATGCTGGTCAGTTGTTTTGTCTACACAGCAAAAGAGAGGGGTATAATGAGCCCTCTGACCTCCTGTCCCATCATGACCAGGAACTCAGTTTTAAGGTTTATCTGGGGTCTCCTTGGCCAAGAGGGGGTCCACACAGTCAATGGGGGCCTTAGGATTTAATTTTAGTTTACAGGAAGCAGGACAAAAAGTCTCCTTCCTCAAACTCTTTTTAATAATGTTTTGTTTTGAGATGATCTTAAAGTTGTAGAAAACTATACGCCCCCACATCCACATTTCCTCTTCAGCCGTGTGGGGCTCACTGCGGACTACATTCTTCTCCTTTACAGCAAAAGGCCCCAGCCCAGGATCCCAGACTGCATTTGGTAGTCAGGGCACATCAACCACCTCCAGACCAGGACAGTCCATTAGTCTCCCCTGCACATCAGGACCATAACTTCTTCAGAGATTATAGGCCAGTCATTATGTGGAATGCCCCCGATTTGGGGACGGTCTTAATGATTAGATTCTTAACGATTAGAGTTTTCTTAATTATTAGATTCAGATGAATTCTTTTTGGCAAGAAAAGTACAGAGATGGTGATGGCTTCCTTCACTGCATGCTACCAGAAGAAAAATAATGTCAATTTGTTCCGCCACACTGATGGCAACTTTGACAGGTTTCTCCATTGTAAAGTTAGTCTTTTTTTTTTTTTTTTTCTGTTACAATAGATATTTTGGGAGAGATTTGATGTTTTGGCTGTGTCTCCACCCTAATCTCAGTTTGAATTGTAGCTCCCATAATTCCCTGTGTTGTGGGAGGGACCTGGTGGGAGGTAATTGAGTCTTGAGGGTGGTGCCCCATACTGTTCTTGTGGTAGTGAATACGTCTCACAAGACCTGATAGTTTTAGAAGGGGTTTCCCGTTTCACTTGACTCCCATTCTCTCTTGCCGGCCGCCATGTAATAGTGCCTTTTGCCTTCTGACTGTGAATCCTCCCAGCCACGTGGAACTGTGATTTCACTAAACCCCTCTTTTTCATTATAAATTACCCACTCTCAGGCATGTCTTTATCAGCAGTGTGAAAACGGACTAATACAAGCTTCTTTGTGACTATGCAGATTCTCATCATCCATGCAACCTTCATTCACTGTTTTAGCATCCAATGAGGTTACTTGTCTTGATTAATTACAATTCTGTGCCAAATAGTAATTTTCTAATCTGAGAATTCCTTTTACGTTTTTATTAATTGGTAAGGAAGAACTTTTTCTTCTCCTCACTAGTTTATTTAATCAACTGGAGACTCATGGTTGTCTATTTTATTCAATGGAATGTAATCTGTTAACATCAGTATTTATTCTAATGCTTAAGTTCATGATTTAGCTAATGGAAACTCTTCAAGATGGTTCCTCTGTCCTTCTGACATGTCCTCATCTCTAAATATTTGATTAAAGAAATAAAAATAACTTAGAATGTATGAAAAAGAAACTTCATTAATGGAGCTTCTTTTTCTATTCTATATATATATGTATATGTCATAAGCCATTTGACTGGCACAATCTCCCCTGGTGTCATCATTTCTAATAAATAATTAATTTATGTTTTATACATACACATAGAACTACATGAAGCTTATATAGATATTTTGAGTGATGTCTATCTCCATTAAGAAAAATCTGATAATTGAAAACACATTCACTCCACATAAGATAATGCAAATATGTAAATAAACAGAGGTATGCAAATAAGATATGCAAGTAAACAAAGCTTTATTTTTTATTTAAAAATTATCTATTCAGTATTAATATAATAGCACTGTAAACTTTTCAAGTGATTTTTAATATTCACCTTTTGAGTGTATGCTATTTCATTTTCTCTAACAAATAGAGTAGCTAATTTTTTTTTTTATTATACTTTAGGTTTTAGGGTACATGTGCACAATGTGCAGGTTTGTTACATATGTATCCATGTGCCATGTTGATTTCCTGCACCCATTAACTCATCATTTAGCGTTGAGTAGCTAATTTTTACCTACGTAAAACTATCAGGACAAACAATCTTTCCAAAATGATACCACATTGTCAGGACACAAAAATCTTTCTGACACCCTTAAAATATGTAATTCCTGTTTTATAAAGGGCAAGATCTGCAAGAGACTTAAAAATGATAACGTTTATTCAGAGGTAATTTTTTTCTTTATTTCACTTTTATTACAATTGGACTATCTGTGCTAATAGATAGAGAGATAGATTTTTAGAAAAAAACTCTATTAGATTGAGGTATATTTTAATTCTTTTTTAAAAATTATGGAAATGAATTAGAAATATTTTGACGCTTTTTTTCCGGTTACAAAAATGAATTAGAGAAAAGGTAACTGAAATAGCCAGAATTGCCTTGAAAATTGGTGACAGAGCTTGAACTGTAGAATTCGGACATGCAGATTTCAAACAGGTAATAACCTCTTAGTTCTAAGCTTGTACCTTAATTAATTGAAAGCAAGCTCTGCTAGGAAGAATCACTCCAGGTTTGGTGGAATTAATGATATATTGGATGTTTCTATCTAAGTGACCATATTCTTCTAATTGCATTATATCTCAGTAAGGGGCAATGTGGAGCAATCAAGTAACCTACTGAAAACCTTCGTTTTTGCTTTTATCGTTTGAGTTTTAAGATCACTATATGCTCTACTTAGTTGCAATGAGTTTGGCATAGTATTTAGCCCCTACTTTGTTCAGCAAAAATGGATTTTCTTCCTCAGGCTTATTACTTTGATAGTTAGTCACTTGAGCAACAGTGTTTCTAAAGCAATTTTGATCGTGTCATTGGACATAGTTTAAGTGAGACAGGCTGACTGAGGCCTTTTTGTTTCTTACTATGGGTAATTGCTATTTCTACAAATGTCAAGAAGTGCCATGTTTTTACAGAGCTGTGAACAACATCGTCAATTCAAGGGCAGCAAAATGTGAAAACAATTTCAATGCTTTATGGGTATCGATCTAGGAATAAACAATAGAAATTCATATTTAATACTCAGTGTTCTTGCTTATAAATCTAGTGCTTATAAGCTGCAAATATCCACTAATACAGTGGCTCTAGAAAATGGAGAGAAAAGGATCTTGGTAGTTCTTACAGAAAAACAATCATGACTTTCCTTAATTCTTTATATCAGTTCTGCCAAGTCATATGCAGCCAATATCCTAAATTCAAGTTCTATTTTGAGTAGACTTCTGTGCTAAAATTTTTCCTTGGCGTGTGTTCATGCAATAAAGGGAAGGTTTTAAGTGGCAGCTGTTATGTCCACAGGAAATTATAACAGTCCAGAATTAATTGAGAATAAGTGGTTGCTGGTGAAGTCGTGAAATGGCCTTGACATATTTCTTTATGTCTTTATTTCAACTATTCAATCAGCAAAGATTTAATGCCTTCTCTGAGCAGAACATTGCTGTGTGTTAATAAAAAATGAAATTTAATTTCCTCTATTCAGCCGGAGATAAAAAAATCTTTTAGTCCTAGAGGAGAAGGTGGACAAACGATTTCTCATGCAGCTATGGAGGAATTTTGTGAGTTTCCTTGGAAGTTCTCCACATCTCCAGGGAAGGTGCCTCTCTTAGGCTCAGTCATGGACCACACTAGTGCCCTGGACCTGCTCACGGTGGCTTCTTCCTGGCAGGCACTCCATCCTGTGCAATCCTGTGGACCATTGCTAACCTATGAGGCAGGTGGGGTTAGATAAAGGCCAAGCCCATTAAAGTCCTTCCATAGTAAAGAGTACAACACGGCTTGAAAAGGAATATTCATTATTAGAGTAAGCAGAACCTTCAGTTCTGAGGTGGCCCCTGCAGGGATCAAATTGTTTAAAGGGTCATAAGACCATGAGCTGCACTCCCAGATCGTGCAGATTTCTCATCCGTTGGGGCTGTGCTGACTCCCAGGGTTTTGGGTGTGCATCCATGAAGAACTAGAAAAGCCCTGAAGAATGGAATCCATTTACTACCTCGGCTTCTTAGGATGTGTGTGTTCTCTGTCCCTCTTCTGGTTTTCTGATAACTCGGTGCAAAATTGATACAAAATTTGCCTCTTCATTTTCACCAATCTTAAAACCCACACAAGATTCTGTAGCCTGGTCTGGCTCAGATGACCTCTTTTGCCATAAAAATGGAGATGTGTGACTCAGTTAACATAAGATGAGTCAACAGACGCTGCTGCATCTCTGGCTTGCATGGATAATGATGACAGAGTAAACAAAGTTCATGGCATTTTCTATTGCTTGAAAATCTTCACTGTTTGACTCTGTGTGTCAAGAATAAAATAGGGTGGAAATTGACCTTATGACACTCACTGGCCAAGTTCATTCACTTTTCATTATCTATTTATTCAGCAAGAATTTATTGAACACTCGCTGTGTCCCAGGCACAGTTCTAGCTGAAGACAGGAGACCCTTGGGGTGCTCACCTTCTAGTAACTGGGAACAGACAATGATGTGATGTAAAAACAAATTACCTAGTGTGTCAGGAAGTCCCATGTGCCATAGACAAGTAGAAATAGAGCAGGGAGAAGGATTGGGATGCAGGGAAGGGATCGTTGAGGTGTGAGATGAGCAAGCAGGAAAGCCTCATTGCAAAGCTGGCCTTTGAGCAGACATGAAGGAGGTGGTTGGTAACCATGGGAATACCCAGAAGAATAGCACCAGGGCAGAGGGAGCAGGAAGTGTAACAGCAACATGGTGAGGGGCAGATGCAGGAGCAGGTTGAGGAGGGATGTGCAGGGAGCTGTTTCCCCAGCACTGAAGAGCCCAGGCTCTGCCTCTCCCTGCACTCACTCCCTTGGAATTCACATCTGGTCTTAGGATTGTAGAGACTTTCATGTACTAAGGACTTCCAAATTTATACTTACTATCCATACCTCTCCTTCTTTCTTAGATAACACATGTAGAGGGGTGTAAGAAAATTTAATACCCTAAATTGGTGTTGTAAGCTGACCGTTTTAAAGAAACAGTGTTTGGGCTATCATCTAGTTTTGTATTATTGATATTTCAGAAAGAAATGGCTAAAACTATCAAGGATTGAAAGAATGCTCTGTAAATTAGGTGGCCTGACCAGCCTGGGCAACATGGTGAAACCTCTTCTCTGATAAATATAAAAATTAGTTGTGAGGTTGAGGCAGGAGAATTGCTCGAACCCAGGAGGCGGACGTTGAAGTGAGCCGAGATCGCGTCACTGCACTCCAGCCTGGGCAACAGAAAGAGACCCTGTCTCAAAAAAAAAAAAAAAGGGGGCCCTGGATTACCAAGGATATTATCAGATTATTCATTAGAGTAAAAAGTAGTGTACTGGATTGAGTGTAGCATTTTGCTCACAAAAATTAAAAAATCACTCCATGTGGTTTGAGAGGTCTGACATTCTGCTTGAGTAAAATCCACCTCACCCTAAAATATATAATATTTATAAATTACTATTATATAGCTATGTATTTAGATTAAATGCCCCTTGATCAAAACAGAAACAACTTGACTAAAAGAGGACTCTTCTAGTCAAACAACAAAATTAGCATTTATAATATGTAAGCCAGTGTTAAGCCACAGCAATTGTAAATATGTGGTCTTTACCTACCTGTGAATAGCTTTGTGTTAAAATTATACTCATCTCAGCTATTTGTTCATGGTGGAAAATACACAAAGAAATTTGAAGAACTAATAATAGCTATTGCTTTTTGTTATGACAGTTGACTCTGCTATTTAATTGTTAGGTATAATACCATTCACTGCAACTGGAAGCAATAGTAACCTTCTTTCATGCTATTGCAATTGCCTCATGAATCAGAGTCCTGGTAGGCTGCAAAGGCATAATAATAAAAGTGTGTCATAAATTTCTCTATGCAATTATCATATTTCATGCCTTATTATTAAATGGAACTTTGAATTTTTCTGCTTAGGTAGAGTTATGATTATTTAAATAAAAGCTCTCTTATTCCAAGGTATTACAGTATCATCTGTGGTATACATGACTCCACGAGGGGGCTTGCGTCACTTGTGATTGTAAGGGCTGAAACTCAGATGTGTATACTGGTCCATCGGCCTTCCTCATTTCCCCACCTCCCTCATCCCACCACACTCAAGCAAACAAAGTCATCACAAATGATGCAGGTTGCTTTCTTCCCCATCCACTCATTGTCTGAACCATTGTGTAGAAGGAGTTAATTCAAGCTTCTGTGTCTGATTTGTGGTGCTCTGGGGGCATCACTTTATCTCCATTGCAAATGGTATCCCACGATGCCACTGACTTTCTTTCACTTTATTTATTATTTATTTATTTGAGACAGGGTCTCACTCTGTCACCTGGCTGGAGTGCGGTGACCTGATTATAGCTCACTGCAGCCTCGACCTCCTCGGCCCAAGCGATCCTTCCACCTTAGCCTCTTGAGTAGCTGGGACTAATGAGTGTGTGCCATCATGCCTGGCTAAGTTTTACTTACTTTTTTTTTTTTCTTTTCGGTAAAGAGGTCTTAGGGTCAGGCTGGTCTCCAGTTTCTGGCTTCAAGGGATCCTCCCACCTCAGCCTCCTGAATCATTGGGATTACAGGTGTGAAAGTACATAATTTTCTGGAAAATCTGAATATTTTAGGCTATGCAACTAATACATATTATGAGTATTCAAAATGTATCTCGGAAGAATAATAAAATAGTCCAAAGGTATGTGTTGATTATTATCAACTTCTTGGTCTGTGTTATTAGCGATAGACCATGAAATTGAGTTAATAACAAAGCAGAAAAACACAAAATGTGACTATACTAGAGAAATGGATCTTTGTCCTTAACAGATTCTCAATGCCAGGAGATTAATTTTGTAAGCACTAAAGGAGCTCTTGTGACACTAGGTTAAACTGACTTTATGGAAATAATTCCTATCCAGTTTTGTAATAGAAGGTGATTTATGCTAATGTAATCCAACTCTATGGCTCTCCAGCACAAACTCTGTTGGTCTTATTAATGATATGGCCCAGTTAATAACCACTCCCTCCAGCTAGGATCACACTTTCCATTTTTATATATTTCACTGCACTAGAGGAGTACCATCTACTTTCCCCCTGCTACTTGATAGCTATACATTTTGATCACCTTAAGCATCTTTGCTAATGTCTTTAATACAAGAAAAATGCTATAGAAAAATACATCATGATTTTATTAAAATAGGTGTTACACTTGAGAGAGAATCCTAAAGCCTGCAGAATTCTTAACACCGTAACTCATTTATCAAAATAAATATGCATGCATGAGCTCTCCAATTATTAAAAAATACATGCTTATTATGAAGTGTTGAAAAGTATGAGGAAGAGGAAAATATCCTGTAATTCCTCCACCAGAAATACCATTAATAAAATAAACACCTATATACACACTTTAAAAATATAATTCTATACTACATTATATTGTTGTTTCTTGAACATTTGTCCCTGCTGCTACATATTATATAGTCTAAATTCTGACTTTTCTGACTTTATCATGATTTGTTTGACCAGTTTTCTACTATTAGACAATTAGGTTATTTATTTTTTACTCATAAGTTAGGGATAAACTTCCTTTGATATAAAACATTTCATTTATTTGTTATCATTGCCTTAGGGTGTATTCTTTCCTTTTTTGTTTTTTTGTTTGTTTTTTTTTTTTTTTTTTTGAGACGGAGTCTCGCTCTGTCACCCAGGCTGGAGTTCATTGGCACAATCTCGACTCACTGCAACCTCCGCCTCCTGGGTTCAAGCGATTCTCCTGCCTCAGCCTCCCAAGTACCCAGGACTACAGTGCATGCTACCATGCCAGGCTAATGTTTGTATTTTTAGTAGAGACGGGGTTTCACCATGATGGCCAGGTTGGTCTCAAACTCCTGACCTTGTGATCTGCCCACTTCTGCCTCCCAAAGTGCTGGGATTACAGGCGTGAGCCACTGCACCCGGCCGGGTGTATTAAAAGTAGCCTTTTTCATTCAAAAGGTTTGAACATTTATTGCTTCAATATGTATTGACAACTGGCATCTATAAAGTTTGCATTGATTTGCAGCTTTGCTATCAGTATATAGATTGGCATTTTTCTGCATTTGTACTAACATGGGGCATGAGATGTTTTAATCACATAGATCGGGTGATAAAAATTATATTTTACCGCTCTTCTAACTGACATCTATTACTGCTATAATAATAAAATATTTTTAGTGTTTACTTGTCCTTTGCTTTTTCTTACATGTATTACTTGCTTATAATTTTAAAATGTTTCTATCGTAATGTTGGCATACTTCTCATTGACTTATATGGGACTTAAATATTTAAAATGTATCATCACAGTTTGTTACCTGCCTTTTAGATTTGTTTTATATTAATCTTTGCACACATTGTGAGCATTAACTCAGGGACAAATTGTATATAAAAAGGTCAGGAAATAGATAGCTGGTAGAGTCCATTTGCAAGTAACTGGGATAAAAATTTAATTTGATTTTTCTGTTTCAACACAACATTCCTTATTTTTGAAATATACCTGGATAATAGATGTACAACCCATTAACCATCTTGTCCAGGATATTCTAAAGGACAAGGGCACTTCATAATCATAATGATAATATAAAAGATAGTTAGGATTTCCTGAGTGCTTACTATGGGTAAGGCATGTGCCAGGGAGTTCACTTCCTGACAACTACCCCACAAAGTAGATATTCTTTCTATCCCTATTTTATGAACAAATAAACTGATCCTTATACAGTAACATGCACAGGATTACAAAGCTAGTGTATGTTCTACGACAATTTTACTCCAGCTAAGATTAAAAATCAAGTTCATAAAATTACCTCCTGTTTTCAAGGTAGAAAGGGATTTTCTGTAATAAATCTTAGAATTAATCTATTAAGCTGTATGAAATTATTTTCTTGTTCAATAGAGATTGAATATCAATATAATTATATAGTTCAAACTAATTAATTTAAAACTGGAAAAGACCATAGGAAAATTATATTTCAAATAATTGTAATTTTTTTTTTTTTACAAAAATACCATTGTTAAAGCCCAATTAATGTATTTTACAGAGGTCAAAACTGAGACTGATAGAGTTTAAACAGATAAGTAGCAAAATGTTAAATTGGAACATGAAATCCAACAATTTGTAAAAATAAAAACATGTCATGGCCAAATGGCCTTTATCTCAGGAATGTAAAGGTGTTTGTTCATAAAGCAATGAAATTCACCATCTTGACATAACAAAAGAGAAGATTCACGTGATACTCTTATTAGATGCAGATACATCATTTGCCAAAATGCAACGAACACTCGCAGCAAATTAGAATTACAAGGGACATTTTCGGCTGATAAAGGGCACCTACCAAAATCATTAACCTAATATTTCACCGAATATCAAAATACAGGAAAGGGCATGGGCTTTCCCCACTTTTATTCAGCATTGTGTTGGATTATCCAGGCAGTGCCATGAGGCAAGATAAAGAGAAAACATCATGGCAATTGAAAAGGAAGATGTAAAGTTGTCTTTATTCTTGGAGGTCATTATCATTTATATATAAATTATGTAGAAACTTCCAAAACAACTATCAGCAGTAATAAGTGAAAATAGTATGGTGGTATGATGCCTGGTCAAGAAACAAAAAGAATTATATTTCAATACTATAACGGCAAAAACCTGGAAAAATATAAATACTAAGGGATTTTTTAAAATGCTATTTAGAAGAGTATAAATATCATAAAGTATTTGGGGCTAAGTTTAAGGAAGGATGTAGAAAGCCTCCATACTATTTTAAAAGTACAGCATTTTAAATAGAGAAATTAAAGAAATATATAAAATGATAGTTATACCATGCTCATGGATTGGACAACAATATGTTGTGAAGATGTCAGATATGTTGATTGTAGTATATACCTAGGGGTAGGGAAGAAATCACTGCAATGTTCCATAGACTCACTGGACCCGGTATGATATTGTCCTGGCCGCCATCCTCCCATTCTGAGAGGAGTTTGTGATAGAACCTCAGGTGTCGAGGAACCATAAACTCTGAACAGTGTTTTCCATTATGTCCAGCTATTCTCCAGTGTATGGTTATCCATGTACATTTTAATGTGTTTCTTTGAAGAAGCACAGAAGGAATCATTACTGTATATACTTGTATGGTATGGCTGGGTATTTTCTCATGGAAATTTGATCTCTCTTTCTGACAAGTTCGATTTCTGAAAATTGGCTTAATTCTAGAAATTGAGGGACAATTTTCAACATTATTTTGAGGAAGTATTTTTCAGCCACCTGATCATAAGTCTTTGATGTCTTATTATTGTATTATAGGAGGATCAATGTCCTTTGTTATTTTTGAATATATAATAATTTTATCTACTTTTTGTTTTGTTTTCAATTTTAGCGCTAACTTGTCTATTATCCCCATTGCTACCAGGGAACCTAGATTAGAAGCATGTGCTGCTCTCAGACCTGTCCTGCAGAGAAGAACTGACACAGACCTCCTTAGATGTGTTGTCTTCCTGTCACTGTTGCATTCCTTATCAATGTAGTAAGTAGTGTATCCTCTGGGCCCTCCAGCAGAACATGATTGACTAGTGAGTTTTCATATTGTCTCTAGCATATCTGCTTCTCTGATAATTTTCTTCCTTCTCTTTTCACTTGCTAAGGCAGTTCTAGTAGTTCTGTTTCCCTTAGAGTGGCCCTCTCATTCAAACTCGTAAGAGCACTTTTAACTGAGCAGCATTTCCTGGGTTGTCTCAGCAAGACATGGTCCACAGGGGTCTCATCCCTCTTGGGTGTTAGATCCACATTACAGGAGAGTCTCCAATGTCACCAAACTCTTCCAAATCTAATTCTGTTGTCTGACCATTGATCCAGCATCCTTGGGATCTAGTCTCATGAGTATTTTCCTGGCTTCTGCTGTTCATCCTGGAAATGATCATTTTTCTCCCTTTGGTTGGCCTAGTACTTCTAGTTTTTGATCTGGTGGCCAGGGAGAAAGGTCAGGGTAGATCCTTGTGAGGTGTGGTGAGGGGCAGGCTGCCCTGTAAAACAGAGGACTCTGTATCATTATTAAGAATGGGGGGAGCCCTAGCCTTTCATGTGATGCCAGCACTAACTATGATTAGTTTCATTTCATTCTCTATAATTCTGTGAAGTATGTACTATTAGACTCATTTTTCAAATGAGAAAATTACTTTCAAATGAGAAAGTAACTTAACTTTTTGGAGGTACTAAAACCAGTTTTTGGGTAGCTTTGATTCAAATCGAAGTAGCCTAGCTCCAGAATTCATGTTTAACCATCACTTCTTATTTTTGACTATAAAAGAAAATGAACTAAAATATTACCTGCTGTTATGAGAAAGTTGTTACCGAAAATTAAAAAAAAAACCAAAACAAAACACAGTAAAAATAAAAGCCACTGCCTCAACCTGTATTTTCCACATCCTTGAGGCATATTCACATCTGGTATCAAAACAACCTCTCAGATAGGACAAAGGAACTCATCATAAAGAAAACATAATTATTCCATGTGGTATTTAATCACGGTGATACATGCATTAGAAACATTTGGACCATTTGTTAAAACTGTAGGTTTGGGGGCCATGTATCTGACCTGCTGATCACAATATGTTACAACAATTCCCAGAAGTCTGCACTTTTAAAAGCTCCTCACTCCCATCACACCTTATTCTGATACACATTGAAATTTGAGAAAAAGTTACCTCACTAGGGAGGCACATAGAGTTAGTTACCATAATGTTGGTCAAATAAAATATAATCTAAAGAGATTCCAAGTGGCGGTTGAGCAAAGTTAATAAGTGTTTATGAGAAAGCAGCTTATTCATTATAGGTTACACGTCGTCCCAGGATGGTGAGGGGTAATGTAGTCCTTTGAGGGAGGGAAATATTTAGGACTAAGTCACGTATTATGGTGTCCTGGAGTCTAGAGCAGAGCCCTAGTCTGAGGCTGAGTAACTGAACAACTTAGCCAGTGGTTTATTGAGAATGAAACGCTGGTCTACGAATAGCTCTGACATCAGGATGCCTTAGGGGGTTCTGGGACTCGGGGCCTATGCTGATGTTCACAATTTCCATTTGATCATTAGGTCATTGGTCTTCCTGACAATATGTCTTAATTCAGAGCTCCAGAAAATAGAGAAACGAGGCAGCTTTGACTCCTAATTCAGCTCCCTGGAGGACCCATTGGTAGACTTAGCACTGGGCTGCAAGGGACACAATGAAGGAAAACTGTGCACTTCTAGCAAAATAATTCGATCCTTTTATGTTTTATTGAACTAGTTCTTCAATCCCTATTTTTAATAAAGCAATTTAAAGGCAAACTGCATATCCATAAATAGTCCATCAGATGTTTGATTTTCCAATTTCTTTTATTGGCATGTCCTCCCCTTTCTCCTTCCTAATATATTCTCAGCCACAGCCTCTCTATATTTCTGGACAGTGTCAGTGATGATTATTGGGTGCTTTTTTACTGAGCAGTCCTGGTTCATGATGCTACTGAAAAGATAGCTTTCAAATACTAACATACTTTGCCTATGACAGAGTTCAAAAGCAATTTCCTTCTAGTTGTAACAAAAGAATATTATTTTCATCACCGCTTCTGTGCAGAGTTATTTAAGGTGGTTGGAAAACACTGTTCCGTTCTTGATTTTTAAAATGTGATACGCAAATTATGCCATTTTCACAGCATGTTGCAAACCATGCTAGATTACTGACTGTAGTACCTTATTCTGATTGAGCTATTTGGTTTAGAAATGTTTCAGTGTGTGCTGTTGACCACCTTTCATCTGTTTATGAAGCATCTATAAATGCTGCCTAACGAACTAGGATTGGTCATTGTTTCAAAACTTTCATGTATTTTCCAATGATTATTTAAATGCATAGCAAATCTTGGCATCTCAAATTCTATCTTCAACTATTGACCTCTTAAATTTTGATTATTAGACAAACACTATTTCCTGGAAAGATCGGTTTCATAACCTTCATTGGGTGTGTTATGTGAGCTTATGAGAACTATTTGAGATGTATTGCAAGAACTCTTCATCCTTGTTCCCTTTTTGCTGCTAATGCCACATCTGTAAAGCTGTTAAAAATAGAGTGCACCTCCAGTAGATGTGTTTATAATTTCTTCCAGGTCTATCAAGGGCATTTCTAGAGTGATTAAACAAAAAACAGGTAAAGTTCTAATTAAATTAAAGTGCCAGTTTTGCGTTAATGGAATTAGTGTTGTTTCCAGCCTTGCAGCATCTTCCAGTGGAGGGACAATGAACTACTTATTTAATCGTCAGAGTTTTAGTCTT
Organism: Nomascus leucogenys; assembly: GCF_006542625.1. Classification (NCBI taxonomy): domain Eukaryota; kingdom Metazoa; phylum Chordata; class Mammalia; order Primates; family Hylobatidae; genus Nomascus; species Nomascus leucogenys. The sequence goes on from NC_044389.1 coordinate 110,619,900, forward strand.
GATTTGGTCAGCAACTGATTTAGGAGTTTGTGCAATCCAGTTCCTGTATCTGAGCCTTTGTATACCTAGTCAAAAAGAAAAACAATATGTAATGGGAAAGGGACCCAATCCAAGGTTCCTGCCATCTCTAAAACCCTTACCTTCCATGTTGAATAAATGGTGTTGTCCTAAGTTTGTATTGGAGAAATCCTCATTATACTTTGCTTTCTCCCCACATCTGGCTGGATTAGCTTTTTCATACTAACCGACTTAACAGCAATGGCTCTGGTTTGCCTACAGTGGTGATATGAACTCAGGGATGCACATTCCTCATAGAAGATATTCTTTGTCACCGCCAACTGGGACAGCTTAAGAGGCCTACATGTTGCTGGAAGAAAAGGGCATTTTCCAGGAATGAGTTACTAGTTATGTAATTATGAGCCGGAGAGCGCATGTCTGGGCCCTGTCTTCTCTTGTGGGCAATGGCAGGGCCCAGAAGTGCCCCTCAGCTCTGACACTGACCCACTGGCATGGGTGCAGAACCCTCCATTGCAGGCCACTCTCCCCCACTGTACACTTGACCTAAATCACCACACAAACAAAGTCAGGCAATGTTCTGGAGGTCATTCCTCCACCAGCCAAAACAGGGTGGCTCTCCCCTTTGAGGACAGGCTTGGTGAGGTGAAGGCCTCCTCCCTGAACAGGAAGAAGGTCTCTGGAAGCACAGTTAACCCATTCCCTAAGAAAGCATTCCTTTTCACCACTAATCATGGATTAACACAAAAGCCATTGACTTTGACTAGGAATAAGAGGGGTTTTGCCTAGCTCCCTGATTAGGACAGAAAGCGCACTGAGCATTTTGTTTTTCCCAGAAATGCACCTTTACTACGTATTACAAGCTTTCCTACGAATTTTGGATTCTTTGAGGGCATGCATGAATTTAGGTGACAGACAAAATGTGGTTGGATTGATAATGAACTCAAGTAAGATTTGCCTGATTTCAGGTTTCATGTTCTGTGCATCTCCATTGTATGCAACAAGGGTATCAGGTTAAATGCCAAACTTCTTCATAAGAGGAGCCCTTCCGTTAAAAAGTTATAAAAATAAAAGAACTCGCAAGGTCTCATTTATGTTTTTTCCTTTTTTTTTTTTTCTTTTGGAACCCTGTTCTTTAAACTTCACTGAACAGTTGAGTTACGCAGTGGCAGAATTTCATTTGAAGTGAAACTGGCCTAAATCATTCTTCCGGAACTCTGCCAAGGGCTAAATCAAGAATGTGTGGCATCCAGGTCCATTAGGGGTGAAATGTAACCAACTCCAAATGTTTTCTGCTTTCCTGATGGAAGGCCGCTTCATGAAGTGGCTGTTGAATATTAAACAGCCTTTTAGCCTGAAATAGAATCTCAATATTTCTCTAGTTTCTCTCATGAAAATATTGTTTTAAAAACATCAACAATAGATGGATACAATTCTTCACCTATTTTACCTTTACCAGTATATTGTTTATGGTAAAATTTTAAGTTATACAGTATAATTTACACTCTGCCATATAAGATTTTTTTCTATTCTTTGAAAACAAAATAAATAGTAACTCTGAGACCTATGATAAGATGAAAACACATTATCATCTTTTTCTCCCTGATGTATAACCAATCACTTTTAAATATATTATATTTCTTTCTCATTTGACTGAATGTTCTTTTTTATTCTGTGTTTCTGTATCTTTATGTACATGAAGGTATTTATATAAGCATAAATATTTACATGCACATGTGTATGTGAGTAAAAAATAAGAATTACTTATTATGCATTGCAAATTCCTGCATTTGTTCATATATGGATCTTATATATTCATATGTTTAACAAATATTTATTTAACACCTGTATGCCAAGCACTCTTCTAAGTTTGGGAGCTAATATTCTGCTTTCATGAATTTTATATTCTATTGGGTTGCAACATTATTGATTTTATGGTTACTATTTGGGATGAAGCATGTACATTTGTGGCTTTCTACAGTATCCAAATTATTATAGGGAAAGTATAAATAATTGAGGTTACTATTTCTTATGAGCTCTATTGCTTTATTTATACCAACTGCTAAGTGCAACTTGTTTTTGTCTTCATCAATTCCATTTTGCTACATTTTATAAAAACAATCTTTATACAGGAAGCACCCTCTAACATTTATTATTTATATTTTAGATTTTAATATATATTACCTAGAATGAAAAAATAACACACAAATTTAAATAAACATGTAGTCATTTATCTTCTAAATTAATTTGTTGACAGATAAGGTAGCATAGAGAATTTGTACTCAGTATTCCTGACATACTTTGAACTTCTTGAACATACTTTTCTCTGTTCAAATCAATTGTGCTTAATTGTTTATTGGATCATGAAAATTATGCAAGACAGCTTGTAATAATGTATAAGCTACAAGAAGATAATACATTAAAGTTAGTGGTAAAGTGAAAGTGAAGACGTATAGAGGAATATATAGAGGCATAGATATGCAACTAAAAAACATTCCTGATCATGGATAACTTAGTTGATGTCCATGCTCCTCAACCATCGTCATAGTCACAGAATAAAATGATTTAAGTAGCTTAAGAATACAGATGCTAGGGTCCCATCCCACTGATTGGCCCCCTGAAGTGGTGGCCTCATCATGTTAGATTTTTAAGAATTTCAAAAATGTTTCTAATCTATAGCCAAAGCTAGAGAACTACTGTTTTAGTTGGATCATAGATTTGTCTCCCAGTTTCAGGGCAGACAATGCAGTGGAAACTTCAGTTATATTAGAGGATAAGCCACCTAATTAATAATGTTCATAAGGTTAAAAACAAGACAATTTTTCAGGATAAGTTCATCATTTAGTGGTCTTAGGACTGAATGTATTTTTCCTAGGGGATGTTCATGGGAGGACAAACTGTCATGATGAACAGCATCCTTAATGGCATCTCTACAAGCAGTACGTGATGACATCTGTGGGACTCTTTCTTTTAACACCCTGATTAGTGGTAACACATATGTTCCATTGCTATTAAGTTTTCCAAGCACCTGTGTTATTAAAAAAAATTAGAAAAAGTGCAAGTCTGTGGAAATCTTTTGCACCAAAATATACGGAAGTATTACATCTAGCATGTTTCTAGCAGACATTGATCAGTTGCAGACTAATTCTCACTGTATTGACTCTGTTATGTTGAACAAAGGACTCCCATCACTAGAATTAACAAGGGAAACAGCCTATAAAATTAATTAGGGAATAAGGAAGGGTAAAATTAATCCCAATAAATGGTAAGGAAAGGATTTATTTTAGTAAGACTTGTACATTTTGCACCAGCCAGGTTAATGCTTTATAAGTATCATTCATCTCTGTAAAGGGTTGATACTAGGAAAAACTGAAAATGATGAAGCTTTGAAGTCTAATCTATATTCCTTTAGCCATGGTTTTGGAATTAGACTTTATGCATTAAAACATCAACTTTCTATGTCTATGCCTACATTTTTTGGTGTGGCAGAATAAGGATTCCCATCAAAACAAATTAAAAACGTGGCATTATTAGGAAGCATGAAATATTTAACATTAAGATTACAAAAATAGATTGTAAAAGTTTAATACTGTGACCTTCAAAAGGACGTGTTATAAAATACAGAAATCAACACCCTTCCTCAGTGTTGACTGGGGAATCAATTATCAGTGTCATTATGCCTAAGGGCAGATCACTGATCATTTCTATTACCATAGCTATGATTGCTGTTGCTACGCTCCCTAAACACTACTCAAACCCTATCGTAAGCACCCACCATTTCCTGGGTCCCAGTTTCCAATGATTTAGGAGGACGAGGTTGGAAATCAAGATTTGAAAGGTTGCCAAACCTCGGTGCCAGTTTTTTTTTTTGATGAAATATTTGTTGTAAAAGACACTGTAAAATAACTCAACAAATACATTCATATTTATTAAAGTAATGGCATCTCAAATTTTATGCTAAAAATCTTTTTATTTCATGTGCGGCAAAAGCCTAGAGTAAAAGCTTTCAGGGCCACTGTAAACATTTTGGAAAATCATGGCTGGCACTGCAGGTCCAAGTACCTGTGGAGTCTCTACTGTCTTGAGAGACATGGTGAGCTAAACTCTCAGCATTACGAAGAAGGACTCACAGTATCAGGACTACAATTTTTGAAAAAAAGAAAATTTGAACACATGTGAGGGAATGGAAAATTTTGAAAATGACGGCTCTATTCTCCGAAGTTGTTAAAAATACTTCCTGCAAGTTGAAAAATGGAAAAAAAAATCAGCTTGTGGGCTCCTTTTTAGCTTCTATTTTCAGTAAAATGGAATGCTCTTTGTGTAGCAGGATTTAGTGATACTTAGATGTGCTCGAACCCAGATATGCAAGAGGGGCTCAGAAGAATAGAAGGATCCAGACTGCTTACTGGCAACCTGATAGAGAGCTACACCTAAAAAATAAGACAAAAACCACTGTGAGGCAATGAGCACAGCTGTAGCAATCATAAAACAATGAATGGGGAAAAACATCAAAGGCAACTGTGGCAGAAGTGTTGGCAAAAATATTGATCAATTTAGGCACTGATCCACTGAAGAAGCACAGGAAAACAAAACAAAACAAAAGCAGGAATATTTTCTAAACTCTAAAAGTGCTGTGCTCACTTTTCTTATGAAGAACAGGAAAGAGAGCATGAGGCACTTGATGGACTTGTGTATTAGAGTGCAACTGCTCAGAATTAAAGACAACTTTTCCCAGTGTCCAAGCATCTTTGTCCTGCTCCTCCTGCTGTGAGCTGTGGATTCTGCCGTCTGTCTCAAGGTTGCAAGATTACAAGCAAGCTGTGAGCCACGGTTGTTGTCTCATCTGAGGGTTGACTGGGGAAGGATCTGCTTCCAAACTCAGGCGGATGAGTTTACCTTCATAAGGGTGTTGCAGTGTGATAGAGGCTGCTGTAATCTGCTTCCAATGGGGTCCTCTCCACACACCAGCTTCCAGTCCACAGCTTGCCTCTTCAGTCTCCAAAGGAAAGAGTCCCTTGGCCTAATGAAGGCCACATCCTCCATCATGTAATCACATATATAAACAGAGACATCCATCACATTTGCTGCCTTCTGTTGATTAGAAGCAAATCACAGGTCACACTCAAGACAATGAGAGGGGATTCCACACGAGAATTCACAAAGCTATGACTGCTAGTAGTCAGAGACCATTGGGCCACCTTATTGTCTGTCCAACACAAATATAGATGCAAAACTCTTAATAAAATGTCACCAAGTAAAAACAAAAATATGCAGAAGAGACTATATATCATGACTAAGTGGGGTTTGCCACAAGAATGCAAGATTGGTGTCATACTTAGAACATAACAAATATTAATTCTCTATGTTAACAGAATAAAGCAGAAAAATCATATAAAAATCTCCATAAATGAAAAAAGGCACTAACATAATTCAACTTTCATTAGTGATAAAAGCTCTTGACAAACTAAGAATAGAATGAATCTTTCTTAACTTATTGAAGAGCATCTAAGAAAAAACCTCAGCTTGTATCACATTTAATGTTAAAATACATAATGCTTTCTACCTATGATCAGGGGTAAGGAAGGATTTTTTTCTCAGAACTTCTGTTTATCATTGTACTAGAGATTCTAGCTGCTAGGGAGGCTGAGGTGGGAGAATCACTTGCGCCCAGGAGGTTGAGGCTGCAGTGAGCCGTGATTGTGCCACTACATTCCAGTCTGGGTGACAGAGTGAGACCCTGGCTCAAAAAGATAATAATAATTGACAAGCTGGTTGATATTTACATGGAGATGCAAAAAAACCTAGACAAGTAAAAACATTCTTTCAAAATGGAGAAACAAGATGTAGAACTCAGGACACGTGATATCAAAATATAGCAATAATTAAGACAGTGCGGTAAAGATAAAAGATGCATCAATGGGACAGAATAGTCCAGACAATGACCCACACTTTGTTCCTTTGCACAACCTTGTGGTTCCCTTCCAGGGTGGCTCCGCACTCAGCCCTGTGATCGCCTGAGTAATGGGAAGTCAGTGAGTGCAGTGCCTGCAGAGGGAGCGTGCTTGCCAATCACCATCACCCACTCTTGCACTTGTGCCAGAGGAGGTGCCCAAGCCAGCCTGAGAAAGATGAAAGACACGTGGCTCAGACACTCCATTATCCCAAGGCCATTAACCTGCCAGGCATGTGAGTGCGCCTGTCTAAAACAGCTCAGCTGAGCCTTGTCTAAATTGAAAACTTGCAAAGTCATGGGTAAAATAATAGTTTATTATGTTAAGTTTTTTGTTAATGATGGTCTTGAGGTCATGTGTTAATGCGGCATCTTTTTGCTATAGGTAAGTGATGTCCTTATAATTAAATTTGTAAGTGCTTATCAATGTATTTGTACTTAGAATCTATCTCAAAATCTCACCTCAAAGAAATTCTCATTTCTTTACTTTAAAAAGTTATTAGTATTATTGAGGTATTTGGGTGTATGGGTGTAGTAGTTATTTGGAAAGCCTTGTCATTCATATTATGGGTTTGATTTTTTCCCGTTGGTAGCACAGCAGTCCACTTTTCTAGTACTGAAGCTTGTCTTGCTGCTGGATTCCAAAAAGTAGCATGAGATTTGGAGAGGGTATTGTACACAAATAATTGAGTCCCAGTAAAATTTTCTAAATGTCCATCTGATTTGTTTTTTTCCACCAGAATCCAAAATTCTTATCAAGTTATCTTCAATCTATGCAAGGAAAATGATATTTATCCCAAAGGAGGATTTTCATAAGATGACACATGATGGGCGTTCATCACAGTCAAGTCTTTTGTTTTGAAATACGGAATCTGCATACCTACTGCTTTCCAAGTTTTGTAAAAAAAAAAAAAAAAAAGAAAGAAAAAAAAAGCTCTGAGAATTATCTAATTCATTTTTGCATAAAGAATTTCCATTTTCTATTTTTCCATTATCTAATTCATTTGCATAAAGAATTTTCATTTTCATGTTTCAATTCACATCTGACAAATGTTATCATACTTTTTGAAATACTCCTTATTTCATTCACTGTAATTCCAATTGGCTTGGTTAATAATCTTACATGTGTAAACCATCCTCAGCCTTTAAATGAGGTTCTTGTTCTGGGATTGAAGAAAAATTTTAATCAATCAATTAATTACTAATTGCGTTTTGCATTTAGCACCTACTGCCTCTGAATTTTTTAACTGAAAATGTACCTATTCCTATATTTTTATTTTAGCATTTATTTTTCAAGTCTGCTAGTGACAATCCAAATGATATTTTTTAATCCAGGTATTTTTAATTTAGAAATTATGAGAGGAATTTTGGTAAGCCACACTATCTCTCTGAGGAGCAACTGAATGTATTAGAATTCTAAACAGTACTACACAATGGGAAAAAAATGGCAAAAATAATCCCAAAGTCTATATTATGTTGAAAACTTAAAATGAAATTCTAAGTCTTCACTAACTGAATGGACTCACTTTTGGCCCAGGGGATGCCAGAAAACCCTTAAAATTTAATTCCTGGACATGACAGGATGGGCGGTCAGGTATGGCTCATTATACTCCCTCACTTTTGGGATTTAGACACAACTGACCAGCATTGATGTTAAAATACAGATTATAAGAATGGCAGAACAGACTCTCTCTGACAATATGATACCAAATTATAAACAGGACCTAAGCCCATGGCAGGCGAGGTTTAAGTCACTTACCCTACACTTGAAGAACAAGCTTGTTCTCACTGCCATAGTTTTTTTTTTGTTTTTGTTTTTTTTTTTTTTTTGTTTTTTTTTTTTTGTCTGTAGCAGCTAAATAAGCACTGGCCTGGAGATAAGCACTAGTGAAAGAATTTGCAGGTCATCCACTGCTGGACCCTGATTAAGTGACCCCCTGTTCCACGAGCCATGACTCCAGCTTTGACTGGACAAGAGACTGATTTCAGTAGCTTTTTTCATATAAGAAGACCATTGACTGTGGAATGATTCTGGACAGTTTCCAGAGGCTGCACACTGTCAGGACTTCATGTCCTGAAAAGACCTTTTGACATGTAGAGCCTGATTGCAATGCATTTGAATGTTGTCTCCACCCTAAAGTGAACATGGATCATATGTTACATGCACGTTTGTTCAATACACATGTGGCAGGACCCCTTCATGAATATTCGTAACTCCTGTAACCTGTTGAATATGTATGTCCTACCCCAACCCCTCCTCTTTCATGGGGCCTGTCTTTGGTCTTGACTAGAGTCTTTACTTGCCAACCTGCAGGTTGGCCACCTTGCAGGCTATAACCCTAAGAAATAAAAACTTCTTTTCTCCTTTTCAAAATGTATTAAATTGTGATTTCTATTAAGTCAACAATGTCCAGGAATAATCTTATTCTTGAGACAGTTTTAGGGTCTGAGCTTTGTTCAAAAACTGGAGAAGTTACAAAGTAAAACCATAATTTGCTTTAGTGGGTTAATTATGTGCCAATTTAATTTAATTTTTTCAACTGTGTTGAGGAAAAGTTTATGCCTCCATAGCTACACATGTATAAATTTCACAATTTGAAGAATTTTCACATACGTATGCTGGGTGAAACCACACCAAAATCGAGATACCCAATATTTCTACCTTCCCCAAAAGTTTCTTCACACCCTTGTGCATTCATTTCTTCATTCAACACTTTCTCTGCAATCAGTGGTTTACTTCTCGTCAGTATGGATCAATTTGCACTTTCAAGAATGTTGTATAAATGAAATTATAGAGCAGTACATTTTTGTCTGATTTTATTCACTAACAGAATTATTTCAAGATCCATCCATATTGTTGCATGATTCAGAAGGCTGCTCTTTTTATATTGCTGAGTAGTTTTCAATTTAATATACTACATTTTGTATATCCATAAGTCTATCATGTGCATTTTGGAATGTTTCCATTTTTTGGTAATTGCAAATAAAACTGCAATGAACATTCATGTATAAGTCTTTGTATAGACATGTATGGCCTTCTTTCTTGGGTAAATAATCACTAGTGGCAGAGCTTCCAGTTATGGTAGGTTGTGGTGGTATGAATGTACATCCCTCTGAAATTCACATGTTGAAAGCCTCTCCTCTAAAGTGATGATATCAGGAGGTGGGGCCTTTGTGAGCTTATTAGGCCAAGAGGATATGGTCCTCATGAAAGGGATTAGTGCTTTTCTTTATATGTATATATATTTAATTATACTTTAAGTTCTAGGGTACATGTGCGCAACGTGCAGATTTGTTACATATGTATACATGTGCCATGTTGGTGTGCTGCACCCATTAACTTGTCATTTACATTAGGTATATCTCGTAATGCTATCCCTCCCCTCCCCACTCCACAACAGGCCCCGGTGTGTGATGTTCCTGTTCCTGTGTCCAAGTGTTCTCAATGTTCAATTCCCACCTATGAGTGAGAACACGTGATGTTTGTTTTTTTGTCCTTGTGATAGTTTGCTGAGAATGATTGAACAGGCAACCTACAGAATGGGAGAAAATTTTTGCAATCTACTCATCTGACAAAGAGCTAATATCCAGAATCTACAAAGAACTCAAACAAATGTACAAGAAAAAAGCAAACAACCCCATCAAAAAGTGGGCAAAGGATATGAACAGACACTTCTCAAAAGAAGACATTTATGCAGCCAACAGACACATGAAAAAATGCTCATCATCACTGGCCATGAGGGATTAGTGCTCTTCTAAAACAGACCTCAGAGAGCTCCCTCACCCCTTCTGCCATGTGAGGACACAGTCAGAAGGTGCCATCTATGAACCAGGAAGCCGGTCCTCACTGGACCCCAAATGTGCTGGCACCTTGATCTTCAACTTCCAGCCTCCACAATTGTAAGAAATAAATTTCTGTTTATAAGCCACCCAGTCTGTGGTGTTTTGTTGTAGAAGCCCAAGTGGACTACGAGATAGATGTATTTTTTACTTGTCAAAAAGAATTGCCAAATTGTTTCCAAAGCTGTCACACCATTCTCACCCAGTGTTTGAGAGGTATGTGTGTCCTATGTCCTCACCAGTCCTTGGTGTGGTCACACTCTTCAGTCTTTCCAGAAGGTGTGTGGTAGTATCTTGCATGTTTTAGTTTTAGGTTTTATATTAATGTCTGTGATCCATTTCAAGTTACTTTTGGGGTTTCTATGGTGTGAGTAAAGCACCTGTGTCTAATTTTCCAGAATCATTTTTTGAAATAACTTTCTGCTTCCCATTGAATTGCCTTGATAGCTTTGTCAAAAATCTACTTAACATACATGTGTAGGTCAACTTCTAAACAAGTAGTTCTGAATTAAGGGCAATTTTTTCCCCAGTTGCCCCCTAGGGAACATTTGTTAATGTCTGCAGACAATTTTGTTTGTCTTAACTGGAAGATACTACTATTAAATAGCATTTGTATATAGAAGTCAGAGATGCTGATAAAGTCCTACAATGCACTGGGCAGCTCCCACAACAAAGAATTATCTGTCCCCAGATGTCAACAGGCCAAGATTGAGAAGCATTCTCTACACATTCTCTGTAGTTTCATAGACATAGTCATCTGTCTTTTCACCAATACCATATAGTCTTGATTACTGTAGCTTTAGAGTCAGTTCTAAAATCAACTGGAATAAATCCTCCAACTTTCTTCTGCTTTAAAATAAATCATTTTTTATATTTTATATTTATATGTATATAAAACTATAGTTTTTTATATTTCCATGTGAGTTTTAGATACAACTCATCAATTTTTATAAAAGTCATGCATATATGTGTGGGTCTATTTCTAGGTTTTCTATTCTGTTCCATTTATCCATGTGTCTATCCACTATGAGTTACCACACAGTTGTGATTAGTGCATCAACATAAGCCTGGAAACTGGATTGAGTCCTCCCACTTTATTTTTCTTTTAAAAATTGTTTATTTATTCCTATGTCTTTCTGCATAAGTTTGAGAATAAAGTTGTCTGCATCCACAAACATTTTGCTGGAATTTTGATAGACACTGGATTGAATCTGTATATAAACTTGGAGATGACTGGCATCTTTACTATGCTGTTTTCCAATCTATGATTATGGTATGTGTCCTCAGTTGTTTAGCTCTTTAATTATTTCAATAGCATTTTATAGCTTTCAGCATACAAGTCCTGTAGTCCTACACATATATATGACAGGGTCTCACTCACTCATCTAGGCTGGAGTGTAGTGGTGCAATCATAGCTCACTGGATCTTTGAATCCCTGGGCTCAAGAGATCTTCCCATGTCAGCCATTGGAGTAGCTGGGGCTACAGGTATGTACCACCATGCCTGACTAATTATTATAATTATTTTGTAGAGGTGGGGTCTCTCCATCTTGTCCAGGCTGGTCTCATACTCCAGGGCTCAAGCAATCCTCCTTCCTCAGCCTCCCAAAGTGTTGAGATTACAAGTGTGAGCCACTGTGCCCAGCCCTATATATGCTTTGTTATATTTATGCCTATTTCTTTTCAAACAATTTTAAATGTTATTTTGTTTTCAATTTTCTTGTTCGTTGTGTTCATTGTTAGCATAAAAAATACACATAAATTTTATATATTTATCTTGTATTCTGTAATAATAACTGAGTTCAGTAACGAGTTCTAGAGTTTCATTTTGCTTTGTTTAGATACCTTGAGATTTTCTATGTAGACAATCAAGTCATCTGCAAATAGAGTTTTATTTTTTCATTTTTGTTTTGTGTCCCATCTATTTTTTCTTGCATTATTGCATTGACAGGAAATTCTAGTAATACGCGAAATAACAGTGGCAAGAGTAAAGATTTTGCCTTGTTCCTTATCTTGGGGGAAAAAATTCAGTCTTTCATCATCAAATAGAACAAGCTGTAGAGCTGTTTTTGTTGTTGTTTTTCAGTAGAAACTCTTTATAAAGTTGATGAAGTGCCCTTCCATTAATATTTTTCAGAGAATTTTTAACGTGAATAAGTGATGACTTTTGTTAAAGGCTTTTTCTGGATCAATTGTTAAGAGCATGTGCTTTTCTTCTTTAGCTTGGCTTGTTAATATGCTGGATTGCATTACTGGATTTTCAAATATTGAACAACCCTGTCCCTGGAATAAACCCACTTGGTCATGGTGAGTAATTCTTTCTAATATTGCTAATTTTTACTTGTTAATATTTTGTTAAAGATTGTAGATTGTAGTGCTCGTATTCTGGCGGGATATTGATCTGTAGTTTTTGTGTACTTTCTTTCTGAGTTGGTATCACGGTAAACCTAGCTTCATAATATAAATTGGGAAATGTTTTCTCCTCCATTATTTACTAGAAAAGATTGTATAGAATTGATGTTAATTCTTGTTTAAACATTTGGTGAATTCTTGAGGTGGTAACCTAGATTATTGATTTGAGCCTTTCCTCCTTTCTAATATATGCTCTTAGTGCTATAAATTTTCATCTCACATCCCTTTAGCTGTGCTCCACAAATGTTGCTAGGCTGAATTTTCATTTTCATAAGTCCAATGTATTTCTGTAATTCCCCATGAGACTTCTTTGATTCATGTGTTATTTAGTCATGTTTACTTTTCAGCTGTTTGGGAATTGTCCTGTTATGTTTATGTTATTATTTAGTTTTATTCCATTGTGGTCAAATAGCACAATGTATACTTTCAATTGTTTTAATTTTTTGAAGTTAGTTTTATGTCCCAGGAAATTATCTATCTTGGTTTATGTTCTGTGGACACTTTAAAGGAAGGTGAATTCTACTGTTGTTGGGTGGAGTGTTTTAAAATGCCGGTTACCTGTGGTTACTGAATGATGTTTTTAAGTTTTACTATATTCTTGCTAATTTTCTGTCTAATTTTTCTACCTGTTGTTGAGAGAGGAGTGTTGAAGGCTCAACTACAATTGATATATTTTTAAAAAAAATGATCCTCTGTGACCTTTGTAAGCTTTTGCTTTAGATATTTTGTTTATAATATGTGTGGTGCGTACACATCTAGGATTGCTGTTTTCTTAGTGGATGACCATTTATTCGTATATAATGTTCATGTCTGCATTTAAGCATTTTATTTGCTCTGACGTCCACTTTATTGAATATTAACATAACCATTACTATTTTTTGAAAATTGGTGTGTGCATCATATATGTTTTTCCATCCTTTTATTTTCAACCTGCCTCCATCCTTATATTTAAAGGGAGTTTCTTACAGATAGCATACATTTGAGTCATGTTTTCGGGTCTGCCAACCTTCATCTTTTAATTGTATTAAGACCATTGTCATTTAATATAAAGATTTATGACAGGGCTTAAATTTGCATTTTTGCATGTGTTGTAGTGTGTTCATAGCTGCTCCTTCAAGCATTTTTGTAATGGCCACTTTAGAATCTCTGAAGCTTTGACGTGTCTGACTTCCAGTGTGTATGTCCATTGCTTGTCTTCCTTCATTCTCTATGAGACTTTGTTGTGGTTCTTGTTGTAACAATTGTTTACACTGAAATCTGGATATCTTGGTTATTATGCTTTGGGACTCTGGATGTTAGAGACATTTTTTGTTTTAGCTGGGTTCTTCCGGCTGCTCCATCAGGGGTAGGCTGAGCACCATGATGTTACTGTCACCTGTGGGTATACAGTTTAAATTTTCTATCTGTCTTCATTAGCAAGCGGGGAGGGGATGCCCTGGTACAGCTGGGGGTGGGACTTCTGGTCCTCACTAGGCTTCCACTGGTGAATTCCTGATGAAGGGAACAAGCCCCTCTTTACTGCTCCCACGTGGCCCCTGCTGATGCCATTTGAGGGAGGGGGCCTTGCTGCTGGGTGTCCTGACTCCCCCAAGCCTCACCTGACACTGCAGGGTCCGGGGCTGTGTCTCCGCATTGTGCCTTGTGGCGCTCTGCACTCAGCCTTGGCTGGTGGGGGCATGGGTGGGCCTGCAGTTTATTAGGTGATGTTTGGCTACAGTAGAGCATTTTCTTCTCAAAGCATTCTGTCTTGCAAGGCTGCTCTTTTCAGATCCTTTTTTTGGGCGTTTATTGCCTGTGCCCTTTGTGATTTCCAGGTTTCTGCGATTTTCAGCTCCAATTGTGGTTTCTATCTGGGAGAAAGAAAACCCGAGGATTTCACCCCCATGGTTTATCTGGAGTCCTGGGCTCACTCACTCATCTGCCTCTTCTCTCCACCTTAAGAGTCTTTCTGTGTTTATGTATATATAAAACATTCAGGGTTTTTAGTTGTGCTTAGTGGGAATAAAAGGGGAAAGCATAAATACTTTATCATCCCAGAAGTAGAAGCAATCTTTATTTTTTAAATGGGTTAAAGTGTCCTTTGGAGGAAAGTCTCTGGGTTCAAAAAGCTTTGCTAAAGTTCATATGGGAAAATTCAAATAAGAATGATCAGTCAAATAAAATATATCATAAAATTGAAATTTCCATGAGACTCACATTTAAAAGTCATTTAACAAAGAATATACATGTAAGAGCAATGTGTGAGCACCGTTTAGTTTTATTATGCCTCTACCAGCCAAAAAACTCTCTAGGTGGAATTGACAGAGAATGAATGAAAACTTTTAGTAATTGAGGGTCATTACATCCCACTTATGCTTAATTCCAACCAGAGATCACATGTTTTGCATTCAATTTACACCCCAATGGCAAGTCTGCACCTCATTTGTAGTCCGATCCTTTTCAGAGGATATAACAAAATGTGTGATAAGGCCGGGCGCGGTGGCTCATGACTGTAATCCCAGCACTTTGGGAGGCCGAGGTGGGTGGATCATGAGGTCAGGAGTTCGAGACCATCCTAGCTAACACGGTGAAACCCCATCTCTACCTAAAATACAAAAAAATTAGCTGGGTGTGGTGGCCGGTGCCTGTAGTCCCAGCTACTTGGGAGGCTGAGGCAGGAGAATGGCGTGAACCCGGGAGGCGGAGCTTGCATTCATCGAGTCGAGATTGTGCCACTGCACTCCAGCCTGGGCGACAGAGCGAGACTCTGTCTCAAAAACAAAAAAAAACAAAAAAAACAAAATGTGTGATAACATGTACTGTTTCCCAAACATTGAAGAATTTACATATTACATTCTCTACATTGCTGTGTTTTATTCTTCCTGTGTATTAGTTATATGTGATAGTATGATTTTATATATGTGTATATATAATAAATACATATAGATATATCTATATACATATAATCTCTATATATAGAGAAAACTAATATATGTAACTATATATATAGAAAACTTGTATATATATATATATATATATTTTTTTTTTTTCCATCCACCATTCCTGGCTCACAACTCCCATAACCCTAGTCACATCTTTTGTTATAATGTTGGGGTGCTTTAGGCCTCAGGAGCAGGCTTCAGGAAACAGAATCTCTCACTCTCTCTGACCTTCTCCAACCCTCCTTTCACCTGCCCTCTTGGCAGGACCCTAATCTGACTCTCACTTCAGAGAGGGTCCTGCCCCATACCCTGGAGGAAGGAACACTGCACAGCCACTCTGAAAGAGTCTGAACAGACAGGCCTGGCTGGGTTTAGATCACACGTTTTTGTGAAATCACATTTCCACTCAGTCATTCATGCTTCAATCATGGACAGCCAAAGAAGTCTCCATAAAAGCCCAAAGGACAGGGTTCAAGAGATTCTGGAGAGCTCAACACAACTCCATGGGGACAGAAGCTCCTGTGCTCAGGGTTCTTCCAGACCTCACCCCATGCATCTCTTCATCCTGCTGTTTATTTCTGATAATAAACCAGGAAACGTGCTTCCCTGAGTTCTGTGAGCCTCTCTAGCCAACTAGCCAAACCCAAAGAGGGTGTTGCCGGAACCCCATTGTAAACTGGTTGGTCAGAAGTTCTGGAGGCCTAGACTTGCCTGTTGTCTGATGGGAAGGGAGGAGAGCCCTGGAGACTGAGGAGTCCTCAAGCTGTGAGATCTGATGCCGCCTCCAAGTAGACGTTGGCACTGAATTGGAGGACACCCAGCTGGTGTCCACTGCAGAAATGATCGCCTGCTTGCTGGTGGAGAGAAATCTCCATAACACAGAAGTCTTCTGTGTTAATGATTGTTTTTGTTTTGGTGTGAGAGCAGAGGAAAAACATGGTTTGAATTTTTTCCAGATGTTATACCACTGGCTTAATATTTTACTATAAAATCAGTGTAATATAAATTTTTAAAAACTTCAACAAGGAGAAACATATATTATAAAAGATATAATATGTCAGGAAAACATAATTTATTATATACACACATAATTAGAATTACAGAAATAAACTAATGTAACACATATATAGAGAGTATATCACATATATAGAGAATACATTCACATATACATAGAGAGATACATTAACAAATAAAATTTTATTGTCAATAAAGGAGAATGAGCTTAATTTTTTTAAGTTCTTAGGTTCTACTTCCAAATTTGACAATTATTAGATAATATAATTTTTAATATTTTCAATATGTAATAATAATCCCACAAACAGCTGTTTAAAATAATGCAATAGAAGTCAAAATTAATAACCAAATTACAAAAAGCTCTCTTCTAAGTGACTACTATGAAACAATAAATCAAAACTTTTATTACAAAATAATTAGAGAATGATAGAATATTGTTTATCAAAACTTACAAAATATACAAAATGTTACTTATATCTCAAGTCACAGACATAAAAGACTCTTACAAAGAAGGAACATGAGAAACTTTTAGCTCAATGTGCTAGAAGAAATTCGCAGTGTAAATTTTAAAGAAATAGAATGCAATCAATATACGTACAAAAGAATACATACATTCAAATATTTTTAAAACAGCAGAATGGATAATTTGAAGAATTATTTGGATAACATTGGAGGGTAATGAGTACTTTTTTTGGAGTTTTAATTCTAGTTAAGATGGGAAAGAACTTCTAATTTCTGCTAAAATGTAAGAAACTTCTAGATAATCCACCATGTCATAATGTTCTTAAAGGCATCCGAGTTGGAGATACATAGACATATTTTTAAAAACTACCAACCAACCAACCAAACCTACTAAATCCCAAGGATACAGCCTTCCTAGGTTAAAAGTGACATAGAAGCCTTTATATTTGGGATCTGCTGGGGACTTGGGAGGCAGTGCAGGAAGAGTCGTGGACCTAAAATAAAACCCAGGTTTGCTTGAATTAGAAACAATCAGGGCCGGGCCGGTGGCTCACGCCTGTCATCCCAGCACTTTGGGAGGCCAAGGCGGGCGGATCACGAGGTCAGGAGATCGAGACCACTCTGGCTAACATGGTGAAACCCTGTCTACTAAAAATACAAAAAAAATTAGCCGGGCATGGTGGCAGGCACCTGTAGTCCCAGCTACTCAGGAGGCTGAGGCAGGAGAATGGCGTGAACCCAGGAGATGGAGCTTGCGTTCATTGAGTCGAGATCGTGCCACTGCACTCCAGCCTGGGCGACAGAGCGAGACTCCGTCTCAAAAAAAAAAAAAAAAAAAAGAGACAATCAACTAAAATCAATAAACCTGTGGTCTGATGCTTCTTCAGGTTTGAATCTGGACAAGCCGGAATGCAAAGGTATCCAATATTAATGGGAACATTGCAGAGAAACCAAGGCAGGGAGGAACTGGGAAGCAGAGGAGAGCTTTCCTCTCAAGTGTCAGTGTCTCATGGTCTCAACCTGGTGGTCTCCTAGTCTCGTGCATTTTGAAGTTAAGAAGACTCAACATCTCACAGTCTTAAAGTCTTCAGGTGGCAAAATAACACATCTTTTGATTAATTATATGAAATTTATCAGCCTTCCACGCACATATCACCCTCACATCCCAGCAGAAGGAAGGTTGGTAGGAAATGCATGTGTGTGTGCATTTGCGTGTGTGTGTGAGCATGTATTGTATATTTTCTACTTTATCCGTGGCTTCTACTTCAATAATACACACAGCATACAATAAAAGGTTAAGAGATATGCACCTTTGCAAAAGAGACCAATAATCAAGAGGAAAAGAGTAAACAGAAACAAGCTTTTAGATGACCCAGATGCTGGAATTATTTGACAAAGATTTTGAAATAACTACAATATGTCATAGAATGTATTCATTAGAAAGAAAGATATACCAGTTAAAAAGGTAGAGAACCTCAGGAGATATTTAAAAATTATAAAAATAAAATTATTTGAAACTTTTAGAATTGAAATTTCATATCTGACTTTTATTGATTATTGAATTAAAAAAGTGAAACTAAAACTATAAAACTAGAAAAAAGAAATAAATTTTTATAATCTTGGCTTATGTAAAGATTTCTTAGATACAAGACTGAAAGCAAAATCCATAAGAGAAAAAAATTGATAAATTGGATTTTATTGAGATTTAACAAATGCACTTCAACAGATGCTGTTAAGAAAACAAAAAGAGAAACTACACACTGGGAAAAAATATTTGCACAGCATATATCTGACAAAGAACTTGTACCTAGATTATAAAAATAATTCTCAAAATAAAATAAGAATAAAAGGGCAAACTATTTAAACAGACTCTTCCCCAAAGAAGACATATCCATAGCAAATAAATATATGAAAATATGCTGAAACATTATTAGTCTTAAAGAAAATGCAAATTAAATGACAATCCAGTACTACTGTACTAGAATGGCTAATTCTAATTAAAATGATTAAATTAAATTAAATTAAAGTGGTTGACCACACCAATGACTGACAAGAATGTGTGGGTCAATTGAAACTATCATATGTTGCTTTTGGGGGTGTAGAATGGTGCAGTATGTTTGGAAAACTTATTGGCAGTTTCTTACAAAGGTAAGCTACCTTGACCCTATGATCCAACGATTTCGCATCTGTGCATTTACAGAGAGAAAAGGAAATAAGTGTCCTTGGAAAGACTTGTGTTAGGTTGAGGAACTGTTTGGAGCACAGAATTTGGGGCCAGCACAAAGAGGGAAGGGTGTAAAGAAATAGGTGGGCATGAAGCCACCTCCATAAACTTTGAAGATTAATCAGAGAAAAAGGGCTGGGAAGAAATGGAAATGAAGCAAGTTTGCAAGGCATGCAGTGTTAATCCTAGGTCAGCTGCTTTCTGACCTGCTTCCTCATACTTGTTCAGTTCCCATGTGTCCTAGAATCACATGGACCCTGTTACATGATTATAGGTCCCTTTGACTGCTCAATAGGTTACAACTTGAACATTATGAAACATTGTTTTCCCTTTGAGACATTTCTTCAGGTCCTGCATACTGATGAAACCACTATGTCAGCTGTTTCCATATCCTGATGATTTTACCTCCCTTGCCCTCGACGAATCAACAGCCCCAACTTTCTAGCCCCTTGCTGTCTATAATCCCCTTAAAAATCCCAGGCCAGAACCCGTCAGGGAGATGGGTTTGAGGGTCTCCTCCCATCTTCTCAATGGGTTCCCTGCAATCCTTAAACTCTGTCTCTGCTGCATTGCTGCAGTCTCAGTGTATTGGCTCTGTGACTGCAGCGAGCAGATGTACATGGTGGGCCTGTAACAGGTGTGGATGTCAGTGTCAGGAGGTGAACTGAGTTGAGCTGGAGAGAGTAGAACTGCCAGGTGTCTGCGTTGCTGATTAAGTTAACAAAAAATAGTGAGAGTAACAGTGCAGCCTTTCCTTGCTCACTGAGATGGCGTAGACGGGAGCCTAGACTGCACAAAGCTCTGACTTCCCCTTCCACTGTCCCCCATGGTATGAAAAGGTTGAGGGTCGGGTGAATCAGCATGGATGTCGGAAGGCTTCTCACTGCCGAGGGGAGGAGGAAAAGGAGAAAGGGCTAGGTGGAAAAGCACTGAGCACTGAGTCAGAGTGAAGAGAAAGGGCTCCTCTTTCCCACCTCCCTGATAAGGAAGTCTCTACACAGGTGCCTGAGGAAGGAATCCGTCAAAAGCTCCCCATAAAGAGATGTCTGAATGAAGGCATTCGATGAGAGTGCAGGTGTACTAGGAGCATGGCGGGCCAGACCCTCCGGAATCCTTGACTGCAGCTCCTTTCAGAGACTGCAATGCACTGGCTGTGCACCAAGAAGTCTGGTGTGGGAAGGGAAGCTTTCTATGGAAGGCCTGCGAGGTAGAGCCTTTGTAATTATCTATTTTCAGGTCTGACAATCACATGTGGGCTTTTTGGCGGGTAACCAGATCCTCAGTCGGGTCTTGGAGGACCTCACATGTGTCTTATTAAGGAACTTGGACTTTAAACAGTTCATCAGGTTTGCATAGAAAGATTACCCCAGCAACAGTGGAGAGTATGAATGCACAAAACATTTGGAAAAGGAATGACTCAAATTAGGGCCTTAAGAGAGTCTTAAAATAATCCAAAATAAATTAGAGGCTTGGCATAAGGTATGGATTGTGACTTGACTGATTGCCTTCATAATCCCCTCTACTGCTGCTGTTACAGAGTTTGAGAGCTAAAATATTCAATTCCCAAGATTCCTTTTTAGCAAGTACGGATCATATGACATAATTCTTGCCAATAATATATGTAAGAAAAGCTGTTTATAGCTTCCAATAAAGCGTTGGGCATGTCCCAGCCAGAAGACAGTCATGCCCTTCGGAGGTTTCCTGTCTTGCCCAGGCCCAGTGTGAGGCACCTGAACTTCAGGATGAAGCCACAGGCAGTGACTGTTAGAACAAGAAATCTAATAAAAAGAAACCTATACACGAACGTCATGTTACATGAGTAAGCTCTGTCTTTCTATTGCATGCTACTGACAATATGACTGTAGGAATAGGTGAAGAGAAGCACTTGGGGCAGCTTAATGAATGATGGTTTTCTTCATTAAGATGGACACACAAAAGGGGATGATTTTGATATGTCTGAGATGGAAATACAAATGGAGATGGCCAGCTCGCATTTGAACAAATACCTACTGCTCAGGGCTAAGACTGGTGGGCAACACAGATTGGCAGCATATAAATGAGAAGTCATAGTTGAAGCTGTGAGAATACTTGAGTGTTGAATGATAAGGATATAAGGCCAAGCAGAAAACTGAAGAAAAGAAGGCCAGAAGACAACGAAACTGGATGGAGACTGTATAGTGAATTTCAGACAAATTAAGGAAATACAGCAGGTGATGGTGTCTGTGAAGCCATAGTAGACTCCAATTCCAGGAAAGGGTGAATGCTGCCCAGTGTTACAGACTGGCCACCTTGGTCTATTCTGTGCATTCTGTTTCAGTGAACCGGTGGTGGCAGAAGCCACATTTCCAAATCCAAGTGTCCAGGGCAGTGTAGACGGTTCTCTGGTCTTTGATCCAAAGAGTAATCCCTTCTGGGGAAGCAAACAATGGCTGGTCCTAACATAGCAGGATATTCTTTCTCTTTGTCAAGGTGGTTGGAGAAGCAAGAAAAGGGTCTTTCCTTAGAGAGGGTGAGTGGGAGTTAAGCTTTATTGCTCGTGTTTGAATTAATGCCTAGTCTGGTCTCTTAATCTTTATAATTTGTTTAAATTTTTTCAAAGGCAGCCACAGCATCTTAGCAAGAAATGTCTTTAAAATACTATGTTAAGTTTAGCATTAATATTGTCGAATGGTCCCATTAAATAATTTTAAAATGATAGTTTAATGATCAGAGTTTAAAGAATGTGCATTGGACAATTGTTGAAATGAATCACTTAAAACTGTTCACAACTCACTTTTTCAGAATCTCTAAAAGACATAAAACAACATATCTTTTCATAGGTTTCAATAATTCTTAAATACTCCCTTTATTTACATAGAATATTTCCTATTGTGCTTTTGTTTCTTTACTCAAATTGTTCATAAAGCTTTCAATAAAACAACGTTTATGATCTGAATATAATTTTATCCCCTGCATTCTGGAAGGATGCTGTGGGTTTTTACAGAATGTCTTATAAAATGAATGACAAGATAATTGTGTGATTAGCACATGGATGGTTAATGACTGGGAAAATGGGTCTAACATAAAGAAACTCGTTAAAATATATTGGATGGTGGGATCTAGCAAACAAATGAGTTAAAACAACAGCTTGGTGGTATCTAATTAACCCTAGAAAACCTTAGGGAGATAAATATATATTTTTTTTAATTTCCCTAGATCATAAACTAAAAAAATAATATTTGCTTTTAAAGCCATCAAGAAGCTCCTCCCTTCTCTTCTCAGTTCATAAAAGTTCTATAGTCTGTCCCAAATCTTGGTACTTACCAAGCTTTTATAGCAAATGAGAAAATAGTAAAGTTAATGCCCCTTAACAGGAATTTCATTTGCACCGGTTTCATTCTCAGTATGACAAATTCATTCAATACAACTCAGTCTTTACACAAAAATGATTTAAGATGGACTATTAGATTTGTACAGTATTTGAACTTTCCCCTTCAGCTATGAGGAAATCATCATGTCTTTAGTAATAAAGACTCTTTAAAACAACTGAATTTCAATACAAAGAATAACCTCAAAGGCTGAAGGTTAATTTGTTATAAAATGTCTCCATCTTCTCCTGCTCATACCTATCCAATGGCGTCTTTTTATTCCAGTTTCTTTAATTTCTTTCCCTTGAAGGTTTCTCACTCTGTAGCTTTCCTGCTGGAAGATGCACTTTCCCTTTCTGCCCTAAAGGACGAATTACTTCTAAGCGAGTTAACTTTGCGGGAACAATTCCCCGCCCTCCTCCCCCTGCCCCCCTCCCCCTGCCTCTTCCCACCACCCCCCCTTAGTGTGTGCCATATGCATTGTATGCTAAAATAGGTAGTAGGGAATTATTTTTTCCTTTTAAAAGTGTGGGGTCTCAGATTCTACCCTTTGATCTTTAAAAACCTTGGATAATGTTTTTAAACCTGGGCAGTTAAGAGTGAGCATAGACCGTCAAAAAACATTATAGTAACACATTGTATGCCTGTCTCAAAATATCACATGCACCTCATAAATACATACAGCTATTATGAACCCGTAATAATTATAAATTAAAAATTGAAAAAGGAAAGAAATAACAGAACACCCTAACAGAGGAGGTAACATCATCTAAAACATCTATATCTTCATTTAGTCTGGATGCACCAGACTAAAGATTCCAATTTTTAACAACCAAATTAAATATCAAACACATTGCCTATAAAAGTGTAATATTCTTCTGTTAGACTATTCCCCTGGCAGGATACTCGTGCATATTTTAAATACATATAAGGGGTTGGGGGTGGTCCGAGGCACAGCTACACCAGTGTAATTTAGTGAATCTACCATCCTAAAATCTTCCCAGAATAGGGAAATGGAATTTAGTTAAATGTTGAAATTTCTTTGTTTAATTATAATGGCAACATACTTGACTCCAAGTCTGTCTTCAAACAGCTTCAGAAACTCAGTCAAAATTGTTTTTTGAGTTTTTATATATTTTTAAATGTTATGGCTTCTGTAGAGGTTCTGTGACTTTCTATGCTATGAATGAATAACAATTATGTTTTTTATCCAAAGAGACGAAATATTTACATAACTAAATTTTAGTATATCCTATGCACTTGGGCTTGTTTGTATTTAAACCCAGACACCATCCGAACAGTTTGGTAGTTTGAAAATAAGCCATAATATATAGTTCTGAATAAAATTACATAAATGTTACATGAATTTGAGTCATTTTATCAGTAGACTATATTATAAAGGATTCCTTAATATTCAAATATATAATAAGCTGATTTGACAGAGAAAAGCATTATCTTGAATATGTTTTCCCCTTTATTGAAAATCATTTCTCAAGCTGCAAAAACAGGTGGAAGGGCCCAAAATCCACATTAGTATGTTCATTTGTTGACATTGTTTCAGAGCAGTACAAGTAAAACATTTTAAGAATGTCATTCCATGGATTACTAGTGTTAGGTCAAAAATAGATGGCACGTGTCTTTATATAACCTATGGAATCATTAATCAGTAATGTAATTATGCTCTTCACTGTATGCCTTCATCAGTTCAGAGAGTGAATACCTTGTTCACATGAATTTTGAGACTTACATGGGTATCATGAGGGGCTGGCAATGTTAAAATACAACAAATTGTGTTATTTCAGCCATACAATAACAAACATCTTTCACACTTTGTGTAATTAGGGAGTGAATGCTTTTGAAAGCACTTTGCAATCAGAAGATGGCTATGTAACTTAGAGATTGTTTTTAATATAATTGCAGCATATTACTGCTAAATAATTTAGGAGCAATTTGGACATGAGGTGCATGGTCTAAGAGGCTTGAAGGAACAGCAGCCTTTAAAGAATTCAATACAATCAACTAACAATCAATAACCAAACTTTAGGAGCACCTGCTCAAAGGCTCTCTGTTCATTTCGAAAGGGAGCAGCCTTATAAACACACACCTTGACATAGCTATCAATCTTTTCAGAAGTCTGAGCCACTGTTCTCTTCCCTTCTCAGCAGCAATTTCAAGCTGTCTCCCAATCTTATCAAGCCTTTGATCTTCAAACTGGACTTTTTTGACTTAGATATTTCATTCAGCAGGTCCTGCGTAAGCCCCACCTCTTCTGAGAAGCTGTCCTCAATCCTCCATCTATGGGCATGTGGTTTCTTCTAAATGGCACTCTACATCCCACCACCAGGGCCATTCCACTTCATTCTCTAAGTATCTAAGTACCTGCTTGTATCTTGAAGTAGATAATAAGTTCTATAAAAGAAGGGGGAGTATGTCGATCTTATTTATTCTTGTTGATTTTATCCTCCAAAATGAATTTATCTTCTGCATTTAGCAAAGGCCATGAAATAAAATGATGCTAGAAATACTTGAATTAAAGTAAATTTTAAAAGTATACAATCGGCTGGGTGCAGTGGCTCACGCCTGTAATCCCAGGATTTTGGGAGGCTGAGGCAGGTGGATCACCTGAGGTCAGGAGTTTGAGACCAGCCTGGCTAACATGGTGAAACCCTGTTTCTGCTAAAAATTAAAAAAAAAAAAAAAAAAGCTGGGAGTGGTGGTGGGAACCTGTAATCCCAGCTACTGGGGAGGCTGAGGCAGGAGAATTGCTTGAACTCAGGAAGTAGAGGTTTCAGCGAGCCATGATTATGCCATTGCACTCCAGCCTGGGCAGCAAGAGCAAAACTCCCATCTCAAAAAAAAAAAAAAAAAAAAAAAAAAAAAAAGTATACAATTTAGGCTGTGAGAAAAGGCATGCAGAATGTTAAATAAAACCTGATAGGATATGATCACTGTCAAGAAAAGTTAATACAAAAATTAAGAGATCAGAGTGAGGGCAAAGGTCACCCAAATGCCAACTTGGGAAGGCATTAAGGAAGACAAAGATGAGATTGCTGCTCAACAGCGAAGAGTACAGGTTAGCATAGAAAACATGAAGTAGAATCAAAGCTGCAATTCCTGTAAGTTTGTTAGGGAAGCCACATTTACCTCTTGTCTCTGTTCACTGTTACTGGATGAAGAATGAAAAGATAAATGAACAGCTGCCTCATACCAGTGCCAGTGCCTACTGTAGTACCAGCAATCAATATTTTTCATTAATTAGTTCATTCGAGTTATAGTGATTAAAGTAATTAAAATATAGGGTTGTAATTTATTCAGTAACTTAACAAATATTCTCCTAGAAGTTAGGAAAAGAATGACCAAAGGTGAAGAGGCACAAGAACTTTGGAACAGCTAGACCAATGAGCCTGGAGAAAAGAAGTCTGGATAGATAGGTAGGCACCAGGTCACAGAGGACCACGTTAAATATTCCGGATTTATTCTTAGAGCAATGGAAAATATTGAAGGGTTTCAACTGGGAAAAATGACATAATATATTTGTGGTTAGGATATGTCACATGGCTCACAACGTGGGGAGTTGATCTGAGACCAGTTAGGAGGTGGATTTTGCTCTGTCAAGAGACAATAGTGATTTGTATCGTTCAGATAGAGTGGGAAGGAAGAGAAGTGGAAACAAATCAGTAAATATGCTATTGAGCTGACAGGATTTGATAAAAGACTACATGCGAGGGAGAAAGAAGAAAATATCCACGACTTCCAGATTTCTAACTTAGGCAACGGAGTAGTGAGAATTTACCAAAACAGAGGGGACATCGAAAGACGACTAACTTTAGGTGGTAGATGTGGAATTTGTTTTGGGTGTATTGAGTCTGAGAGGCTCATGGAACATGTAAGAAAAAATTTACATTTTGCAAATGGATATATGGCTTTAAACTGAGAAGAGCAATGTGAGACAGAGAAATGATGACGTATGTGATTACCAAAGAAATGGAAGTGGTGATGATGTAGAATACTGAGGATCTCCAAAGAAGACATCCATAGTGAACAGAAAAATGCAGTCCTGAAGAGGATGCTGAGGTGGAGAGGCTGAAGAAGTGGGGGAAGAACAAGAGATTATTTCAGAAAGAAAGAAGCACCTAAATTTAATAAAAAGTTGGAGAGTATATAAGAACAAACAATATCTGTCTGCTTTAAGACAAAGAAAGATGAACAGAGATACACCCTATGTGTACAAAAAGATGCTAGATAAACAGCACATTATTGACTTTTTTTGAACCCACTCAGAAAACTGTGATTGTAGGACAACCATGTAGCTGGGAATATGAGGAGAGATGGGTGCCTGCTGAAAAAAACAGGACTGTAACAAGAAAAACCTGGAATTCTATTAAAAAAACTTTTCCACAAACTGAGAGGGATCGGAGAGACCACATAATGACCCAGACAAGTCCACCTTGGCGAATAGATGGCTTTATTTGGATTTATGTATGAGGCATTCCCAGATGGCAGCAGGATAGCTGTAGAGGTCTATGCCGCCTTTTCTTTTTAAACCACTTTTAAGCTGATTTTCTAGCTCTTTGCCTACTGCATTTAAACAGTGAGACTGCTTTTCTTGGTAGTTGCTCACACACTCTCTGAGGTGTTTAGGTTTTTAGAAACACCTGCTCCTCCTCTGAGCCCCTTGGCCTTGGCTCAGTGCCTGGCCTTCAAGGTTCAGGCAGCAGGCAAATACCCTTGACTGAACGGGTGGGGGACCCATCACTTATGAGGACCTAAACATTTACTTACCATGGGCAAATGTCAATGGATGCATATAAGCTGAGACTCTTTAATGGTTTCTAAATGCCAAGATTGTGTAGCTCCAGGGACTGCAGGTCTTGTGTGGGTGTGACATTCTCCCTCAGACTTTTCTTCCACACACCTCACAAGGGTCAGACAGAGAAGATGAAGTTAGCCTGAGGCTGGCGCCTTGCTTTCCACACCTGAGTCCTGGCCACATGAAAGCTTAAGAAAAAAAGACACAGTCATGGCCAAGCACACAATCTACTTACCTCTGTTTCTATCCATCTACATAAAGTGTCTGGCTTTCAACAGACATATGAAATTCAAGAAAAAATAAAATTTTCCCCAAAAAGAAATCATTAACACTAAATATGAACATGACACACACAATACACCAGACAATGATCACACAGGACATTTAAAACAATAATAACATTTTAAAAGCTGTAGCAAAACAGAGACAACATGCAAGACCACGTGGATAATTTCAGTAGAGAGATAGAAACTAAAAGAATTAAATGTAAATGCCATAAGTAAAAAAAAACACAGTGACAGAGATTAAAAACGACTTTGATGGGCTAATTTGTAGATTTCATACAGTAGAGAAAATAGTCAGTGAAATTGAGTATGGGTCAATAGAAATTACTGACACTGAAAAGAAAAAGAAATCACAATAAAAAAGGAAAACAATGAAACATTCAAGAGCCGTGGAACAACATCAAATGATTTAACACATGTGTAATTGAAATTTTAGAATAAGAATAGAAAGAGACTACAGCAAAATAAATACTGGGAGAAATATGACTGAGGTTTTTTTTCTTTTTCAAAATTAAAAATAGATATTAAACCACAGATCCAAGAAACCCAATAAACAACAAACCAGATACACACACACACACACACACACGCACACACACACATCACACACTGCTAAGTGCATATCATATTCAAAGTGCTAAAGCCCAAAGAAATGGAACAATTTGAAGGTAGCCAGAGAATAAAGCATTCATTAACTGAAGAGTAACAAGAACGCAATTATTGGAGGCTTGTCATCAGAAACCATGCTAGCAAGAAAAAACACAATTATATCTTGAAAGTGCTGCAAGAAAATTAAATCTACCCAGAATTCTATATCAAGCAAAAATATCCTTTAAAATTACAGGAGAAATAAAGACCTCTTCAGACAAACAGGAATAAATTGCTGACAGAACTGCAATACAAAAAGTATTTGTTCGGGTTCTTTAAGGTTAAAAATTAGAATAGAAATTTGGATCTTTACAAAGAAGTAAAAAAACTCTTAAAAGAGATAAATAAATATAAAATAAAATATATTTTATTCTTACATTTTCCAACTTTCTTAAGGTATAATAGCCAAATAAAATTGTATGTAAGTATGGGGTACGATGTGATGTTTTGATAGATGAATACATTGTGAACGATTACCATAATCAAGCTAATTATCACATCCACTGCCTCACATAGTTATATTCTATGTGTATGTGTTTGTGTGTCATGAGACCACTCAAATCCAAACCTTTTGCAATTTTTAAGTATAATAAAATACAACATTATAAACTCTAATGTTTACCATGCTGTACAATAGATCCCCAGAAATTATTCCTCATGGTTAATTCAAACCCTGTACCTTTTGGACAGCATTTCCCCATTTATCATCCTCCCACCCCTGGAAGTCACCATTCTATTCTCTGCTTCTAAGAATTCAAGTATTTGCATTCCATATAGTAGTGAGATTCTGCAGTCTATGTCTTTCTATGCCTAGCATATTTCACTTACCATAATGTCTTCCAGGTTCATGCAAGTTGTTGCAAATGACAAAGTTTCCTTTTTTAAAAGTTGAATAGTATTCCAGTGAATATATACAATGCTTAATAACCCAAAAAAAGGCCAAAAATGGAGAAAATGGAAATGAAGACAAGTGTAGCCATTAGAAAATGGCAAGATCTTAGATTGTAATTCAACCATATCAATAATTACCCTAAATCTGAAGATCTAAACATATATGTTAAGTGACAGAGATTGTGTGATTGGATTTGAAAAAGGAAGACCCAAGTGTATGCTATCTACAAGAAATCCACTTTAAGTGCAAAGATATAATTAGATTAAAAAAGAACAGATGCATGAGTACTAGCTGACACGGGTTTTCTTTTTGAGATGATAAAAAGTTCTGAAATTACATAGTGATGATGGTTGCAAGTGTCTGTGAATATATGAAAACTCATTGAATTATACGCTTTAAAGGATAAATGCTACACGTGAATTAGATCTCAGTAAAGCCACTATAAGGTACAGTCATAGCCAAAAAAGCAAAAGAATAAAGACTGATACACCACAGAAACGCTAATACTCTTCCAAAAAAGAGGTAAAGTAGTTATATTAATTTTAGAAAAGTTGAAAATAGAATATTACATAAAGTGATAAATGATCCAAAAATATATCAGAATCCTAAATGTATGTACATATAAAAATAGAGCTTCAAAAATACATGAAGCTAAAACCGATATATTTGGAAAGAGAAACAGATAAATCTATAATTATAGTAACAACTTAATAACACTCCTTTCTGCAATAACTATACAGAAAAATCAGTAAGGATATGGGTCACATGAACAATATTTCCAACCAATATTGTCTAATAGACATTTATAGAACACTCTAAGCAGAGTAGAATGTACCTTCTTTTTAATGAAACATTCAAGAAGGCTGACCAAATTCTGAGTCATGAAACAAACATTAACAACTTTGAAAGTACAGACATTGTATAAAGTGAGTTCTAAAACAATAACCGATCTAAAATATAAATTGAGAACATAAAGCTATCTGGTAAATTCCCCCAGACATCTGGAAATTAAAAAATACACTTTGAAATAACCTAGGAATTAAAGAAGATTTTTGAGGTAAGCTAAAAATCTCCATTGTTCTTAGCTACATTTTTAACTCTAGAAATTTCTAAATATATGATCTAGATTGGGATCGGTAGAGTAATGACTGGCAGGTGCAGAAGTTGAGAATATGTGTTTTGGCTGTGAATAACGGTGTGTTGGAAGCTGGATGGATCCATGTAATTTAAGTATCTAGTTTTGTCGTATTTTTAAAATATCCGTGAACTGTGCATATTTGAATGTCTGCATGTGACAGTCACAAGAGGGAGAATTTAAAGATAGTAAGGGGGTGGACAGTACAAATAAATAACAGTAGGTTCCAAAGAAGGCTGAAGAAAATGGCATTCAGAGATCAATAAAACGAGAGAGAAAGAAAAGGAGGATCGATTCAAGCAGGGATGTAAATTTGTCATCAGTAAGTTGAAGAGATTCTTGTCTGACGGGAGCTGCTGTCCTTGCTGCACTGTTACCTTGGGTCACGCAATCCTGGCGAAGTCAGGCTCCATTTGCTGCCATTTTCTTCTCTGAAAATGGAGATACTTACAACAATCCTAAGAGTTTTTGTATCAAAACAAAACCATACAAGAAGATTGTTTTTAAGGTGACTAAAAATTAAAAACCTAACACAGTGTTTGCGCATGATAGAAAATGAATGTATACTATAGACGATAAATATATACCACCAGGCTTGAAATGTTAGTGTTGGAGCCAACACCAAACTGTGTGTGTGCAGCCAACAACACCAGTGTCACTGCACGCACAGTTGCCAGCAGCCCCTCCATCCCAGCTGCGTTGCCTCTGCCACTGTCGTGAATGCCCTCAGGGGCGGCAGGCCCCCTGGCACCCGCTAGCACCCCACTGCCGCTGACAAGTGTGCACACCCCGGAGCTGCTGCTAACGCTGCTCCTGGCACGTGCAAACGTGGGCGGATCCCATCGTCACCGCACTATGAAACGCTTTGGCTGACACCACCCTTTGGAGTGGAGTGACCAGCAGTCGGAGCACCTCAGCCACACCCAGCACAGTAGATTCCTAAACTGGAGGAGCCAGAGAACAAAGTCAGGGCCCAATACAAGTCCCCACAGTTAGAGCCCACAGTCCAGAAGTTGGGAGCTGAGAGCTGACCCCCTAAAATCTTCCAGAAATGAAATCAGTCTGCTGAATCCATCTTATATCACAATCAAACCCTCAAGGTCTTCAAATAGGAAACAAAAATAAGAACAAAAAACATCCAACGGTCAACAACCTCAAGGATTGAAGGAACATAAGCCCACAAAAATGAGAAAGAACCGGCGCAAGAACCTGATGACTCAAAAAGCTAGAGGGCCTTCTTTCCTCCAAATGACCACATCACCTCCCCTGCAAGGGTTCTGAACCAGGCTGAGATGGCTCAGATGACAGAAATAGGATTCAGAATATAGATGGAAATGAAGATCTCTGAGCTACAGGAGTACGTTGAAACCCAATCCAAGGAAATGTTAGTTTTTTACACTTTAAAGGCAGCTTGCTACCATTTTATAAAGAGAAAAGAATTTAAGTACAGAACAGATATGTGATTTGCCAAAATCACTCAGCTACAGTGTGCAAAATCTAGGCCAAAGTGCATATATGCCAACTGCCTTTGCTTCTCTCTCTACTGCAGACTTCCTTCTGCAAGCTCCTCATACCTGTTTGCTCCCAGCTGTATAATAGAATGTCTCATACACACTTTGTAAAAAATCAGACCTTTATTTAAAATGACTACTTTTCCTCTTAGAAATACGGTAGATTTTAATCAATACAAGAAATGATAGCGTTCTAGGCTGACATAGTGGGGCATGTAATAAATGTGACTCATTCAGTGATCTAAGAGCCAGCACAATAATTGTCCATATTTTAATTATAATCATATTGAAAAGTCACTCTGGGGAAGGGATGAATCAAAAAAAAAAAAAGAAATTATGGAGCAAGATGACATCAAAATCAAGTTCTAAATGCAACTCCCCAAGAATCCAAAGATGTGGTTCTGTCTTTACATTTTAGTTTCTAGTTTAAGATGCCTCACTTCTCCCTTGCTCCAGAATGCCCATGCAACAGAGACCATTATGGCACAGAATACGATATACTGTGGCTTCAGTGTTGATCGTATGAATCACACTGTTACATTATAAACTATTAAGTGAATGAGTGCATCCCTGTGATAGGTATGAGTTGTGTCCTTTGAAACCAAGATCCTAAAGTATTTTCTGTGCAAAAGCATTTTGATAATTCCCAACCCCCCCAAATCAATCAGCTGAGTAAAAACCAAAACAAAAATAAATACATGCCACAAACTGTGGAAACTAAAAACACTCTATCGTAACCTATCTTTGGCTCTCAGTTGGAATGGGACTACTGGTGGGATTTAGAAGAGAATGGCTTAGCAGTAAGCCACAGGCACTAGCTCATGCATCTGTGTATGCCACTTCCAGAATAGGCAGCAGGGAGCTAAGTGGAAAGGACGAGATACACTAGGAAATAATCAGGTGGGTCCAATACCTGGCCCCAGGCACACACCTGCCAGCAAGCGGAAATGTTCATACAAACTGCGAGGGAGGAAATCAAGAGGAATGGCTGAATTTTTCGTGACTGCAGAATCTGCTGAGGAATTCTATCTGACCTTTGCAATGCCTGATTCTCATCTCTAAAGCAAATTTTCTTAACTGCCAAGCCAACCTCCAGAATTCTCCCACGGAAGAAAAGTTATATTGTGGACACGCTCAACCAACTAATTCATGATTCTGCCCATTCAGCAAAATAAATTTTACTTAATTTTATCAGATTGCTAGGCTCTCTTAAGCCCTGATTTCTGTATATATTTTAGGTCTACTAAATTCTTTAACTCAAAGACAAGCCCTTATCAATAAATTAAGGTCAGTGGTTACTTCTTAATATTCCAGCTACTCTGTACAATAAGGTTAATATATTATATTCTTCATTTTTTTCTTTCTGTACTGGAAAAATAATCGCCCACAAGTTACCCTAAACTGCAAACCTCTTCACTGAGCCATATGAAGCTGTTTCTGGAGATTTCATTGTAGAAATTAGAATGTCAAGGTTGAGGGATACAAATTTCTAGGGAGGATTCCCAACTATGAGGTGGATGTGCTCACAAATAACCCTTCAATATAATATAAAAGAAAAGAAAAAAATGTGACTCATTTGTGTACAGGCTATGTTAGGCATGGCTTGCAAATTATTTTAAGAGTCACCCCTTGTAATTTGGCCATAAATTTTCAATAAACATTTACTTGTACCAACTTATTTCACTATACATTGTTTCTGTCATCCTAAAATGTTTTTATTCTCATTTTCATGAAAGTATATGTATGTGTTTGTATGTTTATACACACACCTATATAAAGTATAAGATCTCATTGTAATACGATGATATTTTAAGGGAATATTACTAAGCCTGGACAGATACATTTTGTTGTTTTGTTCAAAACAAACCTAGTATTTATCAGGTTACAATATTCCTTGTCTATTTATTTATTTAATTGAGAAAAGTTAAATATCAAAAATTAAAGTATCATGTGCACAACATTATATACACACACATTGTGGAATGACCAAATCAAGCTAAATAACGTGTATTATCTTTGTGTGGTGACAACACTTAAAAGCTACTCTCTTAGCAATTTTCAAGTACACAATAAAGTATTATTAACTACAGTCATCGTGGTATACAATGGATCTCTTGAATTTATTCCTCCTGTCTAACTGAAATTTTTTATCTTTTGACCAGCATCTTCACAGTCCTCTCCAACATTCCTTTTTAAATATTTGAAATTAGAATTAAGAGATTTTGAGTATTACTTATTGCTTTTAAGTTAATTATTCCAAGATCTATGTATCTCTTTTTCAGAGGATTTCTATTTTAAAAAAAGAAGTAATGTAAAATCTGTAGATCTTCTTTGTTAGATGGTATAATCTGCTATTCTACTTGTATGTTTTTATTAGAAAACATTGGAAATTAAAGTTTCCTGGTGCCTCATTAAGTTAAGAGAGTTGCAGTTGGATGCCACCTTTGTACCTGCCTCAAGCTAAATAAGATTTGGAAATAGGTGTCCCCTGTTACTGATCAATGTGATTATTTGCATTAAATGTGGTCAGGTGACCCAACCGCCACACACATTTTAAGAGCAGTCATCTGGTCCTCTTGATAAAGCTGAGCTATGTGTTCAGGGCCAGTTCCTGTGCCCACCCCTTAAGTGGATAAAGCTAGCCTGTGGTGTGTGTATGGCTGAGGTCAGGGAGGGGGTCTGCCTGGAGCAGAGGAATTAACATTTCAAGTTACTACTATTGCTGCTGCACAAACCATCACAATGAGCTTCTCTCCCTTAGTATCTTGAAATGTTCTCAAAGAAAGTCTGGCCAATTCAGAAGATTCTTATCTTCCAGATCCTAAAATAGTAGACCCATAAGCCCATTTAAAGTTTCATTATGTGACTCATACCTGTAGTCCCAGCTTCTCAGGAGGCTGAAAAGGGAGGATGGCTTGAGCCCAGGAGGTGGAGGCTGCCATGAGCTATGATGGTGCCACTGCACTGCAGCCTGGGCAACACATCAAGAACCTTTCTCTTTAAAAAATGTTATTGGGTGATTTAATTATTATGATGAACTATTGATTGACTAATAGATAACATTTTACTAGATATAGAGAGCATCTCTTGGGTGGCTTCACTGTAAATACAGATCTAGTTTTTATCATCTCATTTTCTAAATGTTCTTTTGTTTATCTCACCGAGTAACACTCACTCATCCTAGATATGACCTGACACCATTACCATCTTTAAGCCTTAGCTATTATAAAAACAAACCATTGATACTGGGGTTATTTAAAGAAATACGATTTGTTTAGAGATCATTATTTGAAATATAAAATTCCCCCTAAAACCTAAATTTGTAAATGACTGGTAGTCATATTTCTAGCTATGTTTATCCAGGTAAATTATACTCATTCATTATTACCACTTAGCACTTTTAAACCAAGTAGATTTATTTCATTTCTGTCAACAATTATTATTCACGTGTGCAATTCATATGAAATTCATCTTAATGAAACTCACAAATTTAAGTAGGATGTTCTCAGGTCTTCAGTCAAGAACCTAACAATGGTTTCATTTCCCTCTTTTCAAAACAAAATCCATGTGCAGTTAATGATATAATGACTATAATGCATGGAAGATGTCAGAAATTAATGTAATGCCTTGCAAGATGTGAAGTTGCTTCTTGTAAAGAATGGGTGAAGTGTGCGGTGGGAAATGTAACACTCACCCAGCTTTAATGCTACTCAACGCCCATGAAGCCTGGAGCTTCAGTGTTAAATCATGATTTTATTCTTTGTCTAAATCATTTTTTCCCTTTTTATTCAATATTTTTGTATTTTATTTTTTAATTAACTGAATCATAGAAAGTAACCACAGTGCTGTAAGCCTCGGGTTGTAATTTTAAAACTAGTTGAGAAAATATAAATTACTCATTTTCTTTTTCACTGGTTATTGCTCTTTGGAAAAAAAAAAAAAGACAGCAGTGGGGATATTAGGGATCTTCTAGTCCAATTTATTTTATGGATGAGCAAACTTAGGCAGAGAGAGATGAAGCAAGTGCCCCAAATCAAACCAATACCTAGTAGCAGAGCAGCGTGGCCACCCAGGCCGCCCTCCCAGTGGTGCCCATACACCAGCCAACGCCCTTGGTGGTTCCCAGATTCAACAGGAGCTTCTTCCATGGACTTTTCATTTGAAAACAACACAGATGTGCAGGTCTTCTCCGTCTATGTACACACAAATTTGAGAAACACATTTCTCCATCAATAAAAGGCCTTTGCTTGTCTTTTCCTTTAAAACCTCCGTGTTAGGAAATTTCATAAAGGGGTAGAACGTGGCTTTGCTGGACTCCTGCCTCCCTGCTCTGGGCCATGGGTCCTTCCCACAGATGCCTTCCCCTCATACTCTCTGGCGTTGGACCAGGAGGGAGGATCACTCCCAAGAGCTTCAGGAGTGTCCCCGCCAGGAGTATTTGCAATCAAGAAGGTGTAGTCTTCTGTTTAACGATCTCTCTTCAGTGAAGGAATGTGCGATACTCTTGTTGATAATTTTAGACCAACAGTCCTGCCTGTTACCGCTTACATTATGCCAGAAATATTTATTCATATACTTATTTATATCCCTTGTTTCCAAAGGATTTGTGGCCATTCCACACCCTATAGGAAGCTGGTGTTTTTGACTATGTTTAAGGCAAGTCTTCTGCAGCTTTTAGCGTACATGTTGTAAGGTTTTAGGCACTTTTAGTCTTTACATAATGCCAAGATCTATCAGACTGTCCCTAAGGCTAACTACAAAAAAAAAAAGAATAAATAAATAAAATGGCAACAAGTAAGAATAGTAGCTGACCATCAAAATAGCCATATTGTTTTAAGTGAAAATTTTTGCTTATACAAAAATAAATTGAAAAGCCATGTACTCAAAGTCTAATAAGCTTCTTTATACTAATAGGCGAAAACATTTTGTCTCTTAGCAAAATGCTAATGCAATGTAAATGATATTTTTCTACCTTAAGTAAATGTACCCCTCTTGACTATAAATTAATAGAAATAGATACAAAATTGTGAGTTTAAAATACTTCCTCTTTTTAAAAGTAACATCTAAATTATATGAATATTAAAATCTAGAAAGGAAACAGAATACATGATTGGGTCGACATCTTACCACAAGCATCAAAAATTAATTATTAATTTTCTATAATCAAGTAATTTATTTCTATGTATTAAAACATACAGGGTCCTACATAAATTACTGTTAATCGCATTAGTGTCATTTGTAGTGCTCTATATGTTCCACTGAGCTTTAATGAGAGCTATTTAAATATGTGCTATAATAAACATATTACATATCAGGGTTTTTTCCCCCTAAACCTGCAGTTATGAAGGAAAAATGTAATCAGAAATCAAGAGGAATAAAAATGGTAGGATTTAACAGAATCCTGGGAATGACCATAGAGAATAAGTTGTTTGGAAATTGTCTTTCTTTACTTTCGGCCAGTGTCCTGTCATATAATAATTTAACTTATTGTTCTCATCAACTTCTATAACAGTGCTCAAATGTTAATATGCATAACAAATGTCTCCAGAAGTTTGCTAAAATGAAGGTTCTGATTCCATGGGTAGAGGATGGAATGCCTGATTTTGGAATTTTGACAATCTCTCAGCCAATCCCAGTGTCACTGACTTGCAGTCATATTTTGAGTAGCAAGGTTGTAGCGCAGTGAATCTCAAATGTGGTCCAGCACCCACCTGCAACAGATTCACAGGATTGCTTGTTTAAAAAAAATACAGAATGCTAGGAATCACTCCAGATCCAGTGAATCTACATTTTGAGACTAGAGCCCACTTTTTACCAAATCCTCCATGTGGAACTTTACAGATAGCAAAGTTTGAAAAGCCTCGCTCCACAGGAATTCCACAGCTCAAAGGTATATGTGCCTTTAACCCTAAAGACATCAGAGTCAAGGGCACCTTTTCACAAAATAATCAAATTGAGACAAGGCTGTCAAACAGAGAACTGGTGCAAACAATTACTGCCCCCAAGCAGTAATGCCCGATCATCAACCGCTTAAGAAGCTCTGTCACTTTGTCTCTTTATTTGGTGACATAGTCTTTAACTCCAAGAACACTAGCCCTCCAATGTCCTCTGCATTAGAATCACCTGGTGGGCTTCCTAAGCAAGATTACTGGGCCTACCCCAGAGTTTCTGAGTAAGTAGGTCTGGGTTGGGGTCCAAGCATCTGCATTTCTGATTTCCCATGTGATGCAGATGCTGCTGGTTTGGAGAACACACTTTGTCCTTGACTATTGCATAATTTGGATCACTCATAAAGTCTAGAATTTTGGCGTTCCATTGCATTTGTTTATTCATTCCAAGTATTATTAAAAATGAGCAAATTTATTGCCCACAAACTGCCCACATGATGAGACAGTGCACAGGCCTTAAGAATGAAACAAAATATTGGTCCCTCTTTTCTGGGATGCTATAATCCAGGTAAATCGATCAAACTAACTCATAAAACCACTCAACCATACTTCAAGGAAGCACACAGCAACGTGTTAAAAAAGAGTTATACTCAGAGAACTCCAAAAGTTCTAACCCAGCTTGGATTGTGCTAGCTTAGATTGGGTTAGCTTGGATGGATTTAATGAAAAATATGGCAGCTAATGTGTTCCTGTTTGCCGTGATAGCAAATTGAAAGATCATTAACTCGGTATTTGTAGATTCTTTCATCTTTTCTATGAAAGAGATTGTATCTTCTTCAAATAAGAAGTGCTTGGTACCTTCCTTTCTGATCCTTATATTTTACATTTATTTTATTTAAAAATAATTTCTTATTGTGTTTTTTCAAATATGTAATATTTCATGTGGTTCTCAAGGCCTGCCACAGTACATGATCTGAATGGATTCATTCACAACCTATTCACATGGGGTTCGAAGGAAACAGCTCCCCTTGAAGCTGGGCTCTGGGCTTTCTATTCACTTCGAATATTATGTGAACAAAGTAACCCGAAGGGTAACACACTGGTCTTCGTGTTTTTTTGTATCCTTCCAGAAATTTTATGCATCTTCGTTTAGAGATGGATATGTAAGAATATTTTCAACATTTTTTAAAATTAAGTTTTCAAATATTACATATTATCTGTAACTTGTTTTATTCAACTAAAATGTATAACTTAGACATTTTCCATGAATACTGTTTTTTTTTAAGCCTTTCAAACTTCTCACTTTATAGATTGACCAATGTTTGTTTCAACAGCCTGTTATTAATGTATATTGCGGTTGTTTTCAATGATTTGCTATTATAAACAAGACCAGTGTAGGCAAACCCTCAAAAGAGACTCAGCCTAGGAGGGCTGTTACCTTCACCCAGGAAAGAATTCAGGAATGAGCCGACAGTGAAATAAAGCAAGTTTATGAGAGCAGCAGGGTGCAGCAAAGTGGCGGCTCCACAGCCAGAGCAGGGCTTTCTCACAGGCAGAGCAGCCTAGAGGGAAACTCATGAATTGCTGTCTAGCTTTATTTATGTCCACTCTTAACTATGTACTAACTGAGGGGTGAGGTATTCGGAATTTTCTAGAAGAGGAGTGAGAAGTTCTGGGAACTATATAAGGTAACTACAGGTCATTGTCATGGCATTTGTAAACTGTCATGGTGCTGGTGGGAGTGTCCTTGAGCAGTGAGGGCAACTAGAGGTCGTTTTTGTCCCATCTGCTGGTTTCTTTTTCTTTTTTCTTTTCTTTCTTTTTTTTTGAGACGAAGTCTCACTGCAACCCCCAGGCTGGAGTGCAATGGCACGATCTTGGCTCGCTGCAACCTCTGCCTCCTGGGTTCAAGTGATTCTCCTGCCTCAGCCTCCCTAGTAGCTGGGATTACAAGCACACACTATCATGCCTGGCTAATTTTTGTATTTTTAGTAGAGACAGGGTTTCACTATGTTGATCAGGCTGGTCTCAAACTCCTGACCTCAGGTGATCCACCCACCTCGGCCTCCCAAAGTGCTGGGATTATAGGCGTGAGCCACCTTATCCGACCTCTGCTGGTTTCTTTATTGCATCCTATATTGGTCAGCGGGGTGATGATTGGTTTTCGAAAATAAATCCTGCTGATCTCCTACCTCAAGACCACAATGAACAAAATCATTCATAAGTTACACAGCGAGTAGTCAAGCTATATGATTGATCACGAGAAGTAAACTGCCAGTTCAAAGAAAATGTATGCATTTTTTATTTTGCTAGTATTGCCAAAATGCCCTCTGTAGGGGTTGAAGGTATGTGCAGACCAAAAGGCTGTGTATGGGAACACAGCTTTCCCCAGAGTTTTACCCTCCATGGTTACATCACACGTGGAATGTTCCCAATCTGAGAGCAAAAAGTGGTGCTACAGGGAATTTGAATTTCCATTTCTAGTGTTAGCAGTAGAGGTTGGCATGTTTTCCTATGTTTAAAGGCTATTTCTACTTCCCTTGCCTTGAACCCTTTTCTGTGCATTTATCTTGCAATACTTTAATCTTTCTCTGTGTTTATTCTACTTTTACCTCATTCTTGGAGTCTTTTATTGATTATTTTTTGTTTTAGAATTACCATTTGGTACGTTTTTATAGATTCCAGTAGTCAGGTCAAGTTCTTTATCCTGTCTTTTATTTCTCTGAACATATTAAAACTGATTATTTTAATGTTTATGAATGATAAATCTGTCGCCTGTCTTCTCTGTGTCTGTTTCTATTTTTTGTTGTGTTTTGTGGCATGCATGTTTGTCTATTTCCTTCCCCATTGCCTGGTAACTATTGATTACCATGACAGGTTGTGAGAC
The DNA here is from genome assembly GCF_006542625.1 of Nomascus leucogenys. NCBI lineage: Eukaryota > Metazoa > Chordata > Mammalia > Primates > Hylobatidae > Nomascus > Nomascus leucogenys. The sequence goes on from NC_044389.1 coordinate 110,660,139, forward strand.
ATGTTGGAAAACTAGAATAATTGGAGGGCTATGATGTTACCTCCTTTGCAGAGAACTGCTCGTTGCTTCTGGTAACAGATTAGAAACCTCAGACATCCTGGATCACATTTTTCAATTTCAGGGAGAGTTGTGATTTGAAGCTGCCTCGGTATCTTTACAAACAACTCTTATCTCTAGGGTAGAGTCTCTTCAAGTCTCAATACCAAACCAGGAAATTTATTAACACTGACCTCCGTTCTTGGGGGTCTCCCAGACTCCAATGTGCTCCAGCCCTGTGCCTCTGTTGTGTGTCCCTGGAGACATCGGAGCCTCTTGGGGGCAGGCTCTGGTTGGATGATACTTCCGGTTGTACACTGGCTCCAATTTCTGACTTAACACCCAGGGTTTGCTTATTAGGTCAGATATTGGCACCATAATTTTTTAATGCATTGTTAGATCTCTAATCTTAAAAACTCAACTGAAGTGAACAGGAGAAGGAAAATATTTTGTATTTACCCATAATTTTGCAGTTACTGCCTAAACGTTTTCTGGCTTGTGTAGTTACCCCTTTCTGGTCCTTTGCTGGGGGAAGCACACTTTTCCTGGGATGTTTTGTCTACACCTGTTGGTTTTTCTAGTTGCCAGCTTCTCTAGCACACAGTCCTGGAAATGTGAGGCAAGAAGGAAGCCCAGGGAACCCCACGCCATCTTTTCCCTCAAACCCTGAGTTCGCTGGCTGATCTGCCATCTTCTCTCCATTTTTCAGAATCTTTTAATATTTGTTTTATATATTCCATCTGAGGTGTTAGCCGTACTTAGCAGGATGTATAGGGAAAACTGTCTATTTCATCTATTCAGCTATCTTTCTTTGCTTTTTAGTTATACAAGTATATTAACTAAATTCACATTTCCTAAATATTTAGGTTTAAAATGCAACAGCAGTTGGAAGGTCTTGCTACAAAAAAATGTTTACTAAATTTCAAAGATAGTGGTAGCACTGCTCAATAAATTTTACTTATCTATGTATTTTGTTGTAAAATGCTGATTTTTAGTAAACCAAGTTGTTTTCTGCTGCTGTCAATTTTATACTCTTCCTTGCATCCTTGGAATGTACAGTTCTCACATTTCAAAGCAGGAGCTGGGAAGACACAGCAGACAGTGGGGAACCTACCCCACAGCAGGCACATTCATTCCAGAAGACTGAGTGTACTCAGGGTTTGAGCTCCCTCCTCTTATATTCCCCCACTGGTCACAGCACATTTTTCATTTCCGCATGAGTGTAGGGGAGGCAGTATGCATGATTTCATTTGAGTTTAACAAATATTTATTGAGTATCTACTTTGTGACAGGTGTTTTGCTTGTCTCTTGGAGATACAGAGACAGCAAAGGGAAGGAGTTCCCTCTGTCCCCTCCGGGGGCTCAGAGGCAGAGCCTTCCAGGGGCAGCAAGGCTCTTGCGTCAGGATGGTAAGAGCTGAGTGAGGAGAGCTGCAGCATCACCCTGGGGCCTTGGCTAAGGGAGGATGCAAAATACTGCAAGCAGAAAAGAGTGCCATCACTGGGGAGCTACCCAGATGAATATAAATCACTGTATTGTAAAGAAACATGCATCTGTATGTTCACTGCAGCACTATTCACAATAGCAAAGACATGGAATCAACTGAAATGCCCATCAGTGGTAGACTGGATAAAGAAAAGGTGGTACATATATACCATGGAATACTATGCAGCCATAAAAATCAATGAGATCATATCCTTTGCAGGGACATGGATGAAGCTGGAAGCCATTATCCTCAGCAAACTAATGCAGGAGCAGAAAACCAAACACTGCTTGTTCTCACTCATTAGTGGGAGCTGAACAATAAGAACACATGGACACAGGGAGGGGAACATCACACACTGGGGCCTATCAGGAGGTGGGGTTGAGGGAGGGAGAGCATCAGGATAAATAGCTAATGCATGTGGTGCTTAATATCTAGGTGATGGGTTGATAGGTGCAGCAAACCACCATGGCACATGTTTACCTATGTAACAAACCTTCACGTTCTGCACATATATCCTGGAATTTAAAATAACTTTTATCAAAGAAAATAGCCTTTGAGCCCCATCTGTGAAAGTAAGCACCTCTTACTAAAGGGGGCAAATCCAGAGAAAGGGAGAAATACCTTCAAAGACCTGATCATATTTTTAATTGTAAGGCAAGTTGAGTTATCTTTGTTGGTTCTGTTCACATTTTCTTCCAAAAACTGCCTAATCAGCTCTACTTTTGGTGACATCATACTGATTGACAGCCCCAGTTAAGTATTAAGTCATGTTACAAATTTTATTCTTGGGCATGAGTGATTTGATTTTTCTCATTTCAGCCATAGCTGTACTTTGGAAATGAATACAAATGTTGAATGCTGCTAGTTTCAAGGCTAATAATAAAATTTCCAACACTCTGGCACTTGAGCATTAGATAAAAATTGACTTATAGTAAGAATATTCAAAGCCTAGTGAAATACCCCATTTATCTGACTATAAGCACAATTAAAACTCCAAAGAGAAAATTGAAGAAAAAAGGAAGGAGAGGGATGAAGAAGCAAGGAAGGGAGGAAAGGAGCAACAATGTGAAAGAGAAAGAAAAGACATTGGGTGCTGCTACCCAAAGATGCATGGAGGCTGACGGCTCACTGAATAACTCTTACTGAACACCTAAAATGGGCCAGGTACTGAGGGCATCCGAGTGGCCCTAGACAGTTGTAACCAAGGGAGGGCCAGCTTCACAGGCATGCAAACTGTGCCTATATACAGGGCCTTAATATCTGAAGGATGCTGAGCTTGGTTTAATGCTCTGTTCTTGCTATCTTAAAATTTACAGGGCGGGCGGATGGCTCACGTCTGTAATTCCAGAACTTTGGGAGGCCAAGGAGGGTGAATCACTTGAGTTCAGGAGTTTGAGACCAGCCTGGCGAATATGGCAAAACCCCATCTCTTCTAAAAATGCAAAAAATTAGCTGAGTTTGGTTGCCCATGCCTGTAATCCCAGCTACTTAGGAGGCTGAGGCAGGAGAATCCCTTGAACCCGGGAGGCGGAAGGTGTAGTGAGCCAAGATTGCACCACTGCACTCCAGTCTGGGTGAGAGAGTGAAACTCTGTCAGAAAGAAAGAAAAAGAGGGAAGGAAGGAAGGAAGGGAGGGAGGGAGGGAGGGAAAAAGAAAGAAAGAAGAAAGAAAGACAGAAAGAAAGAAAGAAGAAAGAAAGACAGAAAGAAAGAAAGAAGAAAAAGAAAGAGAGAGGGAGGAAGGGAGGAAGGAAGGGAAATGTAATGTATAACAATTTTACCTTTGAACTTGGTTTTTTAGGTGAAGTTTGATGGAACAATAGACCATGCACGTGAGTGCAGCAGATATGGGCAATATGTTTGTACCTTGTTCCCACTCCCTGATTGCACAGAGTATTGCAATGACCCACAAGCACAGGATGCTGGTGGCCTGCAAATGGGTGGGGGTTCAGCAGGATCTACTTGAGTACAAAGTAAGTGTTAAGTGGAGAAACCGGCCACCTTAGGAGGCTGTGATCTTCTTTCAGACTGAATATCCCAAATGCAGAAAGACCATGGCAATATAGGAATCACAAACAATCAAGGGCCCTTCCATATCCTTTCTTAATAAGTGTTACTTCCCACTGATGCTGAAATGATGGTGTATAAGGGAAGGACAGAGAAGTCCACAGCACCCTCTTTATTCTAGTTTCTCACTCATCAGTAAGTCAATCATAGATAATGCTGGCAGACTGTGTGCATACCAAAAAGGGAAATAAAAAAATAAAATCCCTTGAGTTTGTTTTGTGAAGGATTTCCTCTCTTCTGCTAAGAACAAGATGCACGTACAAGTTAAGAACAACACACTGTATAATTTCAGGGATGCCAAAATTGCAGGTTAAAGAGCATAATGCTTAAATGTCTTTTATTTGTATTTAAAAGTGGCATTACACAAAAGATGAATGGCAAAGCTCATGCTAGTGATTTAAATTTTTGTATTTTGTTGGTTAGAATGACATTAAATAGCACATTTAAAATGCAACGACAAGTTGAAAGAGAGACCGTGGAAAAGGAGAAATCCTGTATTTTAGCACCTTTAATGGCACGTTTTTATTTCCTTTTGAACAAGGGATGGGCATTGTGCATTTGCACTGCACTGTGCACAGCACAGAATCTGATGAGGGAACATTATTTGGCTCAGTCACTAAACAATGTTGTCAAATGCTCAGAGGGAATTTGCTGAAGAAGACTCTGATCTTGTCGCCTTGTTATTGTGATTCTCTGACTATGTGGTGGAAGGAGTAAGAATCCTCTTACATTTACTAATTTAGGAGGATTAGAAATGTTTAGACATGTGATGGAGACATTTTTAATACTCTTTTAACCAAGTGACAGTCACCAATATATTCCAGCTTTACTATTTCCATGAGAAGGCATTTATAGATAAAGGCATATCAATCCGAGCTCTCATTTTTAAATTAGAGGGCTGTCATCCCCAAGATGGTAACCCAGTGAAGGTTTTATGGGATCTTTGAGGTGTTGCTTCTCTGGCCTGAAACATCTGGCCAGTGGCACCTTTTCCCGAGTTTGTCTTGGGCCCACTGGGCTTATTCCACCCACTTGGCCTGGAAGGCTGTGCTCAGCTTACGCTACTGCTCTGGATCCCATGCCTTCCAAGGCTGATTCAGATGTGGAGTGGTGAGGGATGTGTGAGCGAGAGTGGGGTCCAGACACTACACCATCAGACGTATCAACTGCTGCAGCAGGGTGGGCAGCTCTGGGTACTGGTACAGGCAGCGGCTCTCTGGGAGGCTGTGGCTGGACCAGGTGCACCACAAGCAGCTTCCCTGACTGGCACCGGGGAATGCAGAAGTGTCCAGAAGCTTGGAGATGCCAGTCACTGCAAGACCCCAAAGAGAGTCACAGCCCTGGCTTTGGGAGTCCCAGGTCTGGACTCCCCGAGGGGCCGTAGCTCTCTTTTCCTTCTCTTCACTCACAGTGTGGTGAGCAAGGTACGTGTTTCAGCCCTGTTTGTGTTATGGCTCTTTTAGCTTTGCTATTTGGTGGGTCCTGAGTTCTTGTCCTGTGACTAGGAAGAATGAGGTATGCAGACAAGTGGAGGGTGAGCAAGGTGAAGAGGAGCTTTACTGAGCAATAGGACAGCTCACAGGAGACTGGCCAGTAGTCTGACCAGCTCTGGCTGAGCCCGGAGCTTGTATGGGCTTCAGAAGGGAGAAAGTGCCAATTGGTTCATGGACAGCCATGAGCAGGCCCCGAAAAGTCACCACAAGTTCCCACTCCAGTCCATAGGACTGCCAGCCCAGCCTCCAGTCTTCAGGCCCTCCCTGGCCTGAAGGTGGGGCCTCACCGGGGTTCTACCCCTTCCACCCAGGAATCTATCTGCCTCCTACTGCTATTCATGGCATCTAGGCTTGGCCCCAACTTTGTTCCAATCAGAGCAGGTGCCAATAGCAGGCAGAAGCCAGGTAGCATGAACAGGCACTTCTGAGTCTATGAGGGCAGGGGGCCTTCCCAGGCCCCCAAGAGTGCAGGAATGCCTGAGTCTGCCCCTGTGGTTTGGGCAGCTGCAGCTGTGCCTGGGGTGCAGGGCTCCTGCCTGCTCCATGGACCCAGAGCCTTGGGTCTGCAGCCCCGGTTTGGACAGCTGCAGTGGCAACTGGAGAGCTCCTGCCCCAACTCAGAAGGGGCGGGGATCCCACTTGTCCCCAGTTCCTGCCAGCTCCATGGAGCATGCAGCCCCAGCTGCACCTCCCTGCTGCAGCTGGCGTGACGGCAGCGGCCGGCCATCTGGAGAGGCTACTGACATCAAAAGGCAGACAATTGTTTTCGCAAGAGGCGGGGGTCAACATCCTCCAGCCTCCCTTACCTTGGAAAAGTTCCTGGATTGGGAAGATCGGAAAGGCCCAGGAATCTACCTGCCCTCTTCTCCATCTCCTGTTGCCACTGCAGGGAGCGTCCTCGTGTACCCTGGTGACATGACGTGGCCTCTTGGGCACTCTGGTGCTGAAACTTTGGCTGACTCCTTGTGTGACTGTCACTTGGTAGAACCTGGAAGCTCACGTGTCCCTGGAGGCTGAGACACCAGAGGGTAAGAGGTGACTCAGCCATAGCCCAGGCATTGGAGCCAGGCATGGCAGCCTGCACAGTGGACCCACTAAGACCCCAAGTGTAGGTGGAAATCCAAGTTGGAGAATGTGCTTTGTAACATTTTTGCAAACACACGGTCTCAGAAATATTCTAAACATGAGAGGAACATAGCTTGAAAGCCAGTTCCAGAGAAATACTGAGTAATATTGAGACAGGTATTGAAATAACACAATTATGGAGAGTAACATGCTTTTCAGATGGATTAGAAGAAACTACAACAGTTAGAGTACAAACAGTTAGGGTACAAAGTGCTTAGTTCTAAATTAGGTTGTTAACTCCAAGTTCTTTTTTTCATACTTCGTTTTAGTGTTTTAGTCTAAAAGGTATTTTCAATATATAAGCAATTATGTTTGTTTCAGTACAGGTATCTTTGTACTTGTAAGTTGCATGCTGTCTCTTAGTGATTACAGCCAACTGAGAGCCATCTGAATATTGTTACAATTTTAAGGTATTTCTTATATTTTTACATAAGCTCCAGTGTTTATTAAAACCCTATCTGTAGAGTTAATGGCTAGTATTACAATAATAAGATTATATAATTAAGTAAATTTTTACAGTGTTACCAAGAACTATTAGACGCCAGCCACAGGAAGGAGCATTAAGAAAATATAAGAGAAAAAATCTGTGTAATAAACTGAATGGAAAATAAATCCTCCAGTCTGCTCACTCAAGTAGGTAGCTCTGTCATGCCTCTCAGTTTATTTATTTACAAAATTTGGGAATGATACTTTAAAGTTTATTGTTTGTAAGCTGAAACAAGAGTGAGCCATTCCTGCAGTTTACATTTCAGGACTTAAGTAAGGCCAAATCAACTAGAACTGAAAATCATTGGATAGGAAACAGCTGCAACTGTTTAAAAATGTAGCAATTAAAATTCTTCCACTCCTTTGATTCCAGCTGAAAGTAATCATTTTTTTTTAAATGTGGCAGAATTTATTAGTGGTCTGTTCAAAGGTACATTTAGGATGTTACTTTAATTCATAAAATAAATACCATTTCTTCACGCTCAATAAATCTAACTTTCTTCAAGCTTCGCAACTTCTAATTGACGATGAAATTATACCATTTTCCAACAAATAATTCATTAATATAGTAGATAAAATCGATTAAACTATAACATTTAAATTGTGTCTTAAAGTAACAGTTTTTTCATAGCTTTCAAAACCAGATTTTATTTTTAATAATCAGGATGCTATCACTGTCTGCTCCTCGGATTATTTAAGTTATGTTAGGGAATTTATAATAATAATAATTATTATTATAGGTGTTCAGTTTCTCTACCAGTGTTCTTCTTGGTTCCAGGGGGAAATATAGTAAATTCTCACTTAACACCATCAACAGGTTCTTGGAAACTGTGACTTTAAGAAAAAGGTATAATAAGTTTGCTAATTGGTATAAACGAGAGTTAAGTTCCTGTGGCCTATTTCTGGTTACAAAAACATGACCAAATTTCCAAATAAAGACCAAAACACATCTAATAATAAATATTGAAATAAATGTGAGCTATACATAGATTTAAGAAAGATCAATAAAAATGAATGAGATAATTATTTACCCAAATATTCCAGTTCAGCATCACCTGGCCTGGATGCCATCCTATCGCACTGGCGCACTTATGCCTGCACCCACACTCACCCTGGGACCGTGTAGACACGCCAGTTCACCTAACATGAACCAGAGTGCCCCTAAAGAAAACACACGGATTTGGGGAGAATGTGCCAATTCTCTGCAGTGGATGTGGCTGGGAATTGATGTTTATTCTCATCAGTGTTACAAGGAATTGACATTGAATGAAACACTATTATTCTAGGACCTACTGTATATTCTTTCTATACATAAATCCTACGTTCAGGTGAATATTTATTAGACTTTGGCAGAGATCTTTGATCAGATTTACACTTGTTCCAGCTAGGTATCCAAGTAAATTCAAAACTGTAATATTACTTCTTCTACTGTATTTTAATTATATTTTGATTTAAAAATAACTTATTTTAAGGTATTATTCATAGATCATTTAAAACTATCCAAAGTCTGCACGCATTTCTTGCCACCATTGCTGCTGGAAGAAGGGCAACTGAAGTAATGTTTATTTGGTTTTGTCTAAATACTAAAAGCAGAGCATCAGACTGAGTAAATGGTATCCTTCGCACCTCCTTTTCCCAGGTCACTCAACAGCGAAAGCTTTACTCAGTGATCAGTTGGTTACAAGGACAAGTTGAGATTTCTCACTGTGGCACTCAGGAGCTGAGGGAGCCTTCCTGATACCGACATCCGCTGTGTCCAGTGTAAATGTTCTGTTCTAACAAATGTGTTCTGTCCCATAAAACTCAGTGCAAACGGATCCCCTCCTCATATTCTTCCCCCAACGAGTCCTGCCCATCCCTCGGAGCACGCCTGTAGGGTGGCCAGGGGTCTGGTCACTTTTCAGAGTGAAAGGGGCTGCTCAAGATAACAGGTGTGCATCTGAACTCCCCTGGCTGTATTAGAGTTTGGAAAATAGCTCAGTGTATGATATTACATTATCTTTTGAAGAAAACGTTTCACTTCATAACAACTGTGCAGTGACCTGGTCCTGAACCATCCCAGCCCATTTTCAGTGGCTTCTGTGGCAGAAGATCTGGTGCTTCACCCCGTGTGTTCTTGGGATCCCTGCAACAGCATCTTCCCGAAGCCACTAGAGTTCTGTGCCCAGGAGCTTCCTCTCAGCCGCCTGCATGGAGGTGCTGGAGCATTAAAGCTTCCAGAGCAGCCCTGCTAGGTGGGAAATGACAGGTGGGACTTCAAGGACAAATATCCCAGCTCCCTTGCCCTGCAGGTGCGATAATTCAGAAGTGTGGCCCACACAGTCTCCAGAGATTCCAGGGAGCACTGAGCACCGTTGCCCGCAGAAGCAGTCTACTCGGCAGCCATGCTGGCTTTGTTTCCTCCCTTGCTTGTGCCTACCCTAGTGCTCTAAAGGTACGTCCTATGACCCCCACGGACATCAACCACTGGCGCTCAAATCCTTGGATCAGGGGCTGTCTCCAGGGAAATTCAACCTAAAACTGTCTATAAGCTACACAAAATCTTGTCATTACAAAAAAGATGCACTTGTAGTACCCTCAACTTTTTGTGTTCCCTACCTACCAAAAATCACCCATTCCACCTGCTAATTGTGTATGTATCTTTGGTCCTGTGGTCACTCATGAAAGGAGAGAGCATTAAATGAGTTGTTAGAGCTGGCTCTGCACACCTGTGAGCTTCATGCTTTGACGGCGTGACCTTTGACAAGTCTCCCGCTCTCTCTTGAATGTCGCTTCCATGTCTATAAACATTAGAGTAACTCTCTAGAGTTGCTGGAAAGTAGTAATGAAAGTGAAATTACTCTTCAGACAGAAAATGTGAACTATTCCTAGTAGCACAGTAGCCTGCAAAAGAGCCCATAGCAAGACAGAGACACAAGCAGATGACTCTAAAGCCTAACGACTCCCTCACTTCTTTTATTCTAAGACCTTGGAAGTCGATTTCTTTGATAGAAAAGATGTTTTACAAAATATTTATTCAAATAATTTGTTCAAATATAATTTTACAAAATATTTTCTTTGGGTTTCAAATTATTTTCAATAATAACACCTCTCTTCACATACCCCTTGGTGAACAAATCTACATGGATATTCAGTATTTGAGTTGAATTTCACTTTTACCTAGCCAACCTCCAACATCTCTAAAACATTAATCTGTTATCTGAGGTCACCTCGGCTAACATTAAGCAGCTGTTTACTAAAGCAGAATTCGCTAAAATTCATTTGTCTATTCCAAATGTCACATGTTATGCATAGCACATATTCCTCTCTTTCTCTCTCTCTCAATCTCATTCTTTTTCTCTCTCCCTCTCGCTTGCTGTCTCTCTCTGAAGTTAAAATTTCCAGAAGATTTGGGAGGAACTAAAAAACGTTCAGAAACAAAAGGTCACTCTCAGACTCACAGGATACTAAATACTAAATGAATGCTCGTATTATTTCATGTCCTCACAACAATCTTCAGCAATTTCATTTCCTTCTATCAGCTTTTGTTCTAATGTGGAAGCGCAAGTGAATACTGGCAGAGAAAGTAAGAAATCACATAGAGTTGTCATTTATCTGTTGGCTGTATTATCATTCATATTTAATGTAGCCCATACTTGACTTTTAAGACTTTTTTTTCTTTTTAAGGGAGAGCTCAGCATTCCCTTTTACAATGCCATCTACAGGATGCATTTACATATAAGAGTTCTGCTCATTCTTCCATCGGTGTGGATCAAGTGTAGATTTGAATGGGACTGCGTCTAGCACCAGCTGCACTGCAGCTTTCACTCTGTGGTAAAGCTCATAGAAGAAAGGGGGTCTCCATCAGAGACCATCAGACACCGCACTTAACTCTGAACCAAAACCAAAGCCATTTATAATTTCTGGCATGCTGCTTAAATAGCTGCTTAAAGCCAAAATTCTGGCAAAATAGCTGCTTAAAGCCAAAATGTATTACTCACTGGGCATTATTTTTTTCTTTGCGGAGCATAGGAAAACACCCACCTATTATTTATTTTTTTTGAGATGGGGTCTCACTCCATTGCCCAGGCTGGAGTGCAGCCACCTATTGAAGAATGGTATAGAATAAATTTTAGCCAGAAACGAGTCAGGGGGTTGATACTGAAATCTTCATAGCCTTTCCCTAGCACATGTTACATTTGTTAGTTTTCTGTTTTTTCTTCCTTTTGCCTTGTTAGAAAGCATTGACTAAAATGTTAACTTATTTTCAAGAATTCATAGTTTTTGTCACTTCAAGGTTCAGGCCAGCCTATGTGATGAAGCAGATAATATGCTTACATTTGGCAGTGGAGATATTTGATTATTTAGCAGCATTTTTACCAAGAAGTTTCCCTTCTGAAACATAATTTTGTGACAGTGTGAAAGCTGGGTTTTGGTTGATGTAACTTTTTTTTTTTTTTCAGTTCTTTTTACTACAAACACTCTGTGGCTAGGACACAGTTAACAAGAATCAAGGTCTTTTTTGTTAATAAATATAACACGGCTCTGATTTGTAATTCAAAGAACTGAGATAGAATTTAAGAGATTAATATTTAAATTAAAACATTAATCCGAAGATGCTTCCAATTCCATCAGCTGTAGATAATATTATCTGCTGCTGAGAATCAAGATATTTGTTTAACCCACATCAGAATTGTCTGCTGCATTACTGGAACTCTGGGTGCTTGCTTCCCACTTAGCCTCTGTGGCACCGACTCTACTTGTTCTCTGCCTAATTGGAGCCTTCATAGCCTTTATGGCCTGGCTTAAACTCACCTCCTCCTTGAAGGCCTCCAGGATCTGCCTGGATCATAGTCAATAGTCATATCTACCATTTAATTGCTATAACCACTCATCTAGAAAATAGTGATAGCTCACAAATGGTGCCTGTCATTATTTAATCATTCGTCTTGCATACTTTCTCCCACTGGCACTGTAGGGTCCTAGAGTTCAATCACTGTGTGGCTTACAAATTTTCACAAAACTGGGTACAGAACTGCACTTACTAATAGTACTTTTATACTCAGTATTTTTGTTGATTAACTTATTTTACATAACAGAACCTTGATTTACTTAAGAGATAGAATTACACATTGGGGAAACAGACTTTTAAATGTAGTTTACTGAAAATGAGAAGTAGGGAAGAAGACAGACCATCAGATACTCCCCTATGTCTTTTCTGCGCCTTGTTCATTTTCCATCCCTGAATACTGCTTCTTGCTACCCCTCAACTGAGTTTGAGCCTATTTAATTCTGACCAGTAGGCTTCATTTGTTCCTGACTTGAAGGTTCTTGCACTTTGTAGTCATGTGTAACTCAAAGCCCCTTAGTCTGAATTCTGAGGGTCCTCACTGAGCACATGTTACCTCTGCAAATTTCTGATGTTCACTCTACTTTCAGAAAGATTTTCAGGAGTAGGACAATGCCCATGCCTGAGCCTGTGCCATGAGCTTGCACCTGGCCCCACATTTGTCTTGTAGCAGAAACCATGAAAAGCTTTCTCCAGGGACCTGCAGTCCAAGACCCATGGGGATGCAGACCACCCTGAGGCCGCTGTGAAATGCAATGTGCTGGTCTCACGGCTGCTGTCTGGAAGCCCCAAATGGTCCCCCTGCCAGGCACAACCCCTCTGACTATGCACAATCTCCCTGGACGGCCTTTCCCAATTGACTATTCCTGGGGCTGCCCTGCCAGACTCATTTTATCTCCAGAACCTTCTTGCTTCACAAGCAAGGCTAAGCTAAATGGCTGTCTTGGCAGGCATGCTCTGTGGACACTAGCCCTCCACCCCTCATGTTGGACTTCTTGAGTGGGAAACACACTGTGCTGGACTTGCTAAGCATAATATGGGCAAAGCTGTAAGAGCTTCACATTCAGGACACCCTACGTCTTACTTTCTTATCTGTCCCTCTTATGGGGTATTCATACTGGGTGTAAGGACTCAAGGTCAGGGGTGCATAGTGAAATGGACTCTATTACTCTATTTTGTCGTTCCTAATTCTGCTGTTTCATGACTGTTTGATGCCATAGAGTCAATAACCCTCTCCAGTGCTAATCTTTGAGGCCTAAAAATCCCTATTGCATGGGATACTTGTGAGAAGCAAGACAAATAACATGAAAGCATTTAGTATAGAATCTGTAATACGTTAGGTCCTCAAATCTCAGTTTTCTTCCTCAAAAAAAATTGCTATTCAAAGTAACTCCCTTTCAAAGGGAGCATTACAGTTTTAAGATTTTTTCTGAAATTTTTGTTTAAATGTGTATTTAGTTACCATTTATGTTTTATAGCTTTATTGAAACTTTACTGTGTTTCAGCTTTATTGAAGCTTTATTTATTTATTGAAGAAGTGATTGTATTTATTTATTTATTTAAATCAATACAATATTTATTTAATGAGTTGCTAGTCCAATAACCACACACATGTAGATGGTGAAACCATCGTTGTGATTAAGATAAGGAACATATCTGCTCATTATCCTCTACATCTTCTCTGTGCCCATTTCTAATTCCCCCTACACATCCTTTCCTGCTGCTCGCACCTCCCCAGACAGCCCTGATTCTGTGAACTGTCACTTCAGATGAGCTTGCATTTCCTGTAACATGTAGAAATGGAATGATAAAGTATATACTTTTTATTATCCAGCTTCTTTCACTGAGCAGAGTTATTTTGAGATTTGTCTGTTTCATTGTATGTATCAATAATTCACTTCCTTTCATGTCTGAGCAGGATTTCATTTTAAGGACATACGATTTATTTGTGTATTAATCTGCTGATGGACATTTGGGTTGTTTGCCAGTTTGGCTATTACAAATAAAGCTTCGATGAGCATTCATAGATCTAAATGTGAGAGCTGAAAGTATAAAAACTCTAAAAGAAAACATAAGGGGAAAATTAATGTCCCTTGGTTTGGCAAATATTTCTTAATTATGAAAAAGATAAGATTGGGTAGAGAACTGCATTTATTAATAGTACTTTTATACTCAGTATTTTTGTTGATTAACTTATTTTACATAGCAGAACCTTGATTTACTTAAGAGATAGAATCACAAATTGGGGAAACAGACATTTAAATGTAGTTTAAATAAAAATAAAAAATAAATAAATTTAAATAAAATTAAATACATAAATAAAATTTATTTAAATAAATTAAATAATAAAATAACAAATTAAATAAACAAAGTTAAATAAATAAAAATGAATAAAAATGTATGCTTTTTCAGAAGACACTGATAAGTAAAAAAAGGGCAAGCCACAGAGTAGAGAAAAATATGTGCAAAACATATATCCAACAGGAGATATGCATCCAGAACATATAAAGAACTTTTACAACTCAATCATGAAAAGACATGTAATTTTGAACAACAGCAACAACAAATAGGCAAAGATTTGAACAGACCCTTTACCAAAGAAGATATATGGACGACTAATGAAAGCATTAAAAAGTGTTCAATACGTTTAGTCATTATGGAAAAACAAGTCAAAACCACAATAAGACACCCCTCCATACCCAGTACAGTGACTAAGGTTAGAGGGACCACACCACATATTGATGAGAATAGGACTAACTGGAGCCTTCAGTGCTTTCTGGTGGGCGTGCAAAACGGTGCAGCTGCCCAGAAAACCATTCCGTAGTTTCTTAGAAGTTAAACATAAACCTACCATATGACTTAGCCATTCCTTTCCTAGGTATTTACCCAAGGGAAATGAAAGCGTATGTCTACACTAAGACTTATAGCTTTAAAAGTAAACAAACCAAACTCAATTTATAGAAACCAACATTTCAGAGTCACTTAATCTTTGCAGTATAGGCCAGCACCTCAAAGGGTCACTTAAAATTCTGTAATAAGAGACAACTCAGGTCTTCTTGATTTTCATCAACTATTTTCTAAAATGTGGTGGGAATCAATGACTTTTAGAAATTGTGGTATAAAGGGAAGACGTGATAACGTAAATACAGGAAAAAAAAGACAGCATCGAGCATGGAAACATAAATTTGAAGAAGACACATGCTAATGAACACACCAACAAATAAAATGCTTTTAAGACAAATATACTAAACACATAGTTTTATCCCATTGAATAACCTAAAATATGCAAGGATAATTTTTAGATATGTTTCATGGGATGATATGCTGTTATAGACTCAACCAGGCTGCAGAATGAGTTCTGGGTTTTAGATCCAGATGTGTAGCCCTGGGAAATCACTGCACCTTCCTGGCATTCGATGTGATGTTCGGTTTCTGTGAGTCCTAGAAATGTCTTTAAGGTTTAAAATATTGATCTTCCAATGAAATAGCTCTCATTGGTACAAATACAATTTCAGATATCACTTTTTTAATGGGTAAACTCTTTCTGCTTTTGGTGTTATTACTACATCATCATGACCTTACTACTCCCACCAAATTTAGGAAAATTAAAATCGCCACTGATGTATGGAATGGTTATTTTAGAAAAACTTCTTAAAGTTAACCATGATTTACAAAAAATAATTTTGAATTTGTTATCTGTTTCGAGAATTTGAATAAAGTATTTTAGTTCAAGTTAACAATGGATACTATATAAAATGTACAATGCAGCAGATCTTCTCACTTTCTTCCAGTTATCCATGTACTATATTAAGCTACGTAATTCACACCCCAATTGACAGCTACAAAATAAACTGTTCTAGAAATCTGAAACCTTTGTCTAATAATTCTCCCCATATGTTTCCGGTAAATAAATAATTGAGGCTTAAAAGAAGTGCCATCTTTGCTCTTGTTTCAAAAGAACAAAGACCTAATATCCTTTCTGCTTCTTAAAAAAAAGTCCTTCGCATTATAGATCAAGTCACTTACATTCGAAGGAAGCCAGTATTAATATTTCCTTTTCATTTTATAGTGCTTAGAAAGTAGTTCAAACGATTTCTACACATCTGCAACTTAGATGTAGATACACCATGGCCCCTAAAAATGCAATCCTAGCATTCTCATGCTTTAAAAATTATCCAAAGGACTGTCAACCAACTGTTTGTCCTAAATCATTTGGCTAACCCACTGATGACATCAGCCTAAATTAGTAAAAAGAGAAGTTAAAATCTGGCTTTGCCGTTTAACAGTAAGAGCAGTAATGATTTTCCCACAATCTTTTCGGCTATTTCTTTGAAAAGCTCACCTAAATTATGAGAAACCTAGGGAAATGTAGCTTAACTTTTTCATGAGTCAACAAATGATAGGACACACGCACTGCAACTCAGGTAAACAGAGGTAGAGGCATTAGATGGGTTCATTTTCTTTTCTTTTTTTTTTAAATTAATTCTTTTTTAAAAAAAATTATACTTTAAGTTCTGAGATACATGTGCAGAACGTGCAGGTTTGTTACATAGGTATACATGTGCAATGGTGATTTGTGGTGCCCGCCAACCCATCATCTAGGTTTTAAGCCCCACATCCATTAGGTATTTGTCCTAATGCTCTCCCTCCCTTCACCCCCCACCCCCCGACAGACCCCGGTGTGTGATGTTCCCCTCCTTGTGTCCATGTGTTCTCATTGTTCAACTCCCACTTGCGAGTGACAACACGCGGTGTTTGGCGTTTCTGTTCGTGTTTTAGTTTGCTGAGAATGATGGTTTCCAGTTTCATACATGTCCCTGCGTCATTTTTCTTACCCGCTCCAAGCACACCCAGGTTGCATCGTCCCTGACAATTATACTCGAAAATATCTTCCCTGATGAAAAAACAAAAACAAAACAAAGCAACAACAAAACTCAAACATGAATGTATTGGAACTTCAGTGCTCTGTACATAAAATAAAAAAATAAATATGCATTATGCAGGTGTATCTCTATTGGGAATAATTTTCGTTAATGTAAGAAGAATATCTGCCCGAGTGATATTGGCAAGCCCCGCAGGCTGTGCACGCCTTTGCTCTCTTTCTTCCCAGTGACGTCATGGAGCACTGTTTGTCAGCATTTCGTGTTTCCCATTTGGCAGTAATAATCTTTCTAAGTTTGACAAGAATTAAGTCATTTCAAATGGTTTTCAAGGCTCACTTTCAATTCATGTTTAAAATTGCAGTATATGAAGCATGTAAAACACTTGTTTCAATGAGAACATGATGCTCGTATTTAGTATTTACACAATATGAAATAAATCATGTCAGAATTAATAAGGTCTAATTCTATTAATGTCAGAAAAGATTAATGTAGGTTCCCTCTTCTAGGCAGACTCACTTGATACTCTGTGAATTATTCTTGACAGTGTTAAAATTAGACTAAGCCTACAAATAAAATAGACCAGCAAGTAAATTGAAGTAATAAATTAAGATACTGTGTAAATAAAGGTGTCTGTGGTAGAAGAAGCCAGATTTGATTGAAAATCCTTACTAGATTTGGTACCAGGAACATACGTATGACTCTATCTCCTGATAATCCCAGTTGCCTCTGAATTGAGCTTGTTTCTTGACATGCATTTTTTATTAAAATGTAATATTTATACATGGGCTATAAAAAAAGTAGTGGTAACTAGGAGAGACTATGCCACAGCAAGTGAGCATGATTTAATAATATGACAAGAGAGATTTTGCTTGTCAGGTTAATTAACTTGATCAGAAGTAGCTACATGCGTATTAGCTAAATGCATAACCTCATCAGTTTGTATAGTTAGTGAAAATGTGGATGGGTGATTTAACTTGAATTATCCCTTTTATTTCCACATTTACTTCCATTTGTTTTCTTGCATGGATTAGTACGCAGGGGATCTGTTTCCCTAGAAAGAAAGAAAAACAAAATGTCTGTTTAATTAACTTTTCACTGAATATTTTCTATGAGGCACGCAAAAATGTTATTTTAAAATATGCTTATTATTCCAATTGGTAATAAATGATATTATTCTTAAATTTCATTAAAAATATTGATCAAGTTGGGAGGACTGGGAAAGAAGGAAGAAAAAGTAAATTTATCTGAAATAATGAGGAACAATGTAGGAAATTTACCATGTTCTTAATAGGCAAAGTACTTAATCTATAAAGTACTATAGATATTATTCTTTATGATTTATATATTATATATACATTGCTCAAAGCTTATTGTGTCTGTTTTTATTTAAATTCTCTGAAATAGTTTATGTAAAATTTATTATAATCCAAAAACATGTAGTTAACTCATGGTAGAAAAGTTTGTAAGTAACTATAATAAATAAACCATGATTTTATTTTCCCCCAAAGAGCATGCTTTGGGAGCCACGGGTTAATGCATGGCTTTGAGCATTAAATTGGGAAGAATAAAATGAGGAAATATGTAAGACTATAATTGCAAGGCTTACGAAGAAGTTGCTTATAGTTTACATTGTAATCTCATAACATATCTGTAACATAAAATATCATAAAATATCTCTGAAGGATTCAAATAACACTTTGTAGGAAAATGTGAGGGAGACCTGCAGGACAAGTGGATGGAAGTCAGAGAAATACTCTTCCCCCCAGAGTGGTGTGCTGAGGAAGCAGAGGATACATTACATATTTGTTAAACAGTTGGTAGTTAGTATACGGCTGTTTCAAGGACTACGAGGAATATGGAAAGTATACATGACATTATCAATGCCCTCACTAAGTTTGTAATCTAATATGACAGGTAAGATTTATTGTGTACAAATTAGTGATGACGATTAATAAGATGACTAAATAAGTCAATGCTGAGCATCAAGTGTTGAAATCAGTTGTAGTTGGGGATTTTCAAGGTTGAGTGACTTTGGACATTATGGTAACATTAGTGCATTAGAGTACAGAGGTGGGGAGGCAACCTGAGTAAACCCCTATGAACAAGTATTTAACATCAATAAAGTAAAAAATGCTTCCTGAATGCACCCTGTGTATGTAAAGAGATGTCCCACAGATGGCAGTTCATAATAAGGAAAGCTTGGAGACAAACTTGACTTTCAATAACAGAGAAATAATAAATAAAAGGAAATGTTAATCCATATCACGTAATTAGCTAGAAGTTGAAAATTATACTTTCCATGTTAATACTATTCAATTCTTTGGGGCAAATTGTATTACCTATGTTAAGTGACAATAAAAACCAGGGTTAAAAACTGTGTGGCGCATAATATTGTCTCGTTTTAGACATGTGAAATTATTTCTGGGTCAAGATGTCAAGTGAGCTCTACCTGCAACTGCTCTTCTCCACAGCAAATATCCACACCTGCATGCTCACACCTGCATGCACACACCTGCATGCTCACACCTGCATGCTCACACCTGCATACACACACCTGCATGCTCACACCTGCATGCACACACCTGCATACACAGGCACACACACAGCACACATGCATGTCTGTTGTTGTGATGGCTGCAGAACCCAAAATGGAAGACTTATATGGAGCAGAATCCAGGAGAGGAACATCAGCACTGGATAGGGCTGAACTGACAGGGCCATGGGTAGCTTCTGAGAGTGATAAAGGCATCAAAGTTAGAGCTGTGTTTCACTTCTCTGTTACCAAATTAAAAGCCACTCCAAACTTCGTGGCTTAAAGCAACACCCTAGTGTCTGACAGCTGGAAGTAGGCTCAGGTGGAGATCTCTCTGGTCTCACTGGTGTCTCTCAGCTGGCTACAGATGCCCAGCTGGGCATGAATGACCAGGGGTCCACATTTGTGTGTCTATAAAGGTGCTGTTGGTCTGCTGGGCTACATGTCTTCAGCAGGCTGGGCCTGGCTTCATGTCATGATGGTCAGGCTCAAGAGCAGCAAGAGGGAAAACATGCCCCAATCCACAAGCACATTTCAAATGCCTGCTTGTGTCACATTTGCTAATATCCTGTTGCCAAAGCAAATGCCAGGGCTGTGTCAGTTTTGGAAGGGAATGCAGAAGGGCAAGGATACAGAGAGGTGTGACTCACTGGGAACTATGAATGTACCAGGAAATTCCAGATCCCAGGGAACATCTGATATTGCTGTCACTGCCCAGAGTAAGAGCTAGGAGGAGCCTCTGTGGTACGATTTGACTAGAGCACTGTAGAGGGCAAAGTTTGGCCCTTCTAAAATCACCCTAAATAAAATTGTGCACACTGGGAGGGGAACACTTTGCTGTTATATATGTCATAAAATAAAAATTATAAAATATCTTAATGAGTTTAATATAATAAAGCCTACAGTCCAAAACAGTACAGAATATATATCTGAATGGAAACAATGGAAAAATGTGAAAATGATTTTAAGTCAAGAGTAGTCATAGTACCCAAAGATGTAAAGGAAAGAATAGTAACCATGAATACAACAACAGCTATATACAAAAATACCAGCTGGGAGCTGGCACAGTGGCTCACAACTGTAATCCCAGCACTTTTGGAGGCCAAGGCAGGTGGGTCACGAGGTCAAGAGATAGAGACCATCCTGGCCAACATGGTGAAACCCCATCTTTACTAAAAATACAAAAATTAGTTGGGCATGGTGGCACACACCTGTAGTCCCAGCTACTCGGGAGGCTGAGGTAGGAGAATTGCTTGAACTTGGGAGCCAGAGGTTGCAGTGAGCTGAGACTGTGCCACTGTGTTCCAGCCTGGTGACAGAGCGAGACTCCATCAAAAAAAAAAAAAAAAAGAAAAAACAGCTGGAAATCTTAAAGTATCACTACAAAAATACAAACTTCAATGAGTGCCATGAAGAGTCATTTTGGCACAACAAACAGAAATAATGAACAAGAAATTAGAGAAACATGGGGAAAAA
Organism: Nomascus leucogenys; assembly: GCF_006542625.1. Classification (NCBI taxonomy): domain Eukaryota; kingdom Metazoa; phylum Chordata; class Mammalia; order Primates; family Hylobatidae; genus Nomascus; species Nomascus leucogenys. The sequence goes on from NC_044389.1 coordinate 110,680,552, forward strand.
AAAATCAAAAAGACCCAATATGTATCTTTTAGGAGATCTAGAAGGAGATAATAGATACAATGGGCAAGGAGTCATATTGAAAGAAAAAACATGCTTGAAAATATTCCAGAATTTAAGAAATAAATTATTTTTTGGCTGAATAGCTAACTGAGGGCCAAGAAGCTTTGAAAAATTGTGTGCTTGTGTGTGTGTTTGTGTGTCTATATAACTAAAACTAGAAATGAACATAGCAAAACACAAGTGACAAATCACTAATTAAATGACCTAACATTTTTTCTTTATGTATGCCACATTTTCTAACACTTTACTATGAGTATATGGTGCTTTCATATTCATAAATATATAATTTAAATATAAAAATACTAATGCCAATGACATTTGGCAAGAGGATGAGGAATAAATGAAATTTGAATGGGGAAGAAATCTATGTTAGGACCTATGTTAGTCTCTGAAGGTGTTGTGCAATTTGGAAAGATGAACCCACCGGCACTAAATGAAATAAGACTTTTTTTTTTGGTAGTTGAGCATCTTCTAAAGTTATAGAATCCTATCAGTTTCTAATAATATAAAATCAAATCATACATTTCTCAATGTAAACCACCACTTGAAACTCACAGAGGCCCCAAGCTTATTGATAAAACAAATATAACCCTGGGTTTGCCCCTTTTTAAATCTTATAATACCTGAAAGGGCATAAAGATACTTCCTTTTATCAAAATAATTTTATTAGCAGCTAACGATGAACATGCTCGTATCTCTTCCAAGGAATGAGGTAGGACATTGCTTTTCTGTTATTGATTGCCAGCTTTGGGACCTACTTAAGATGAGTATTTAATGTTTTTCCACTCTCATTTTTCCTTGGTGATAATTTTGGTTATTGTGCAGCTAATATTCATTCCTGGCACCTTCCACTCTGGGTAGAGTATACCTCTCCAAACCACTGTTGTATGTAACCACATAACTTACCTTGGCCAGTGCAGCATTAGGAGATGTGGTGGAAGCAGAGGATGTACATGCATTTGCATGGTATGGCTTGGCTCTTGTGCTCTGATGGTGTGCCATGGAAAGAAAATGCCAAATTGGATACTACACCACCTTCAGCCCTAATGCACCACTAGCATACATGGAGCAGATCTGAATCAGGTCCATAGCTTGCAGCCAGTCCTCGCAGCTCAGACAAGAGTTGTCCAGTCAGGCATGAGCTGGATCAAATAGTGTGCTACCTGAAGACCCACAATATGAAAACATATGCATATTGTCGTAAGCCAATTTTGTGGGGATTTTTTTGTACATCATTATGACTGTAGCTGACTAGTAAATCCTTTCTCTTTTCTTTATCTGTCTCCTATATGGCCTTTATTATTAGAAAAAAACAACAAACAAGATCTGAGCTGAAATTAAATGAGGTAAAAGGATATTGCACTTTGTGGAAAACTGAGCTTAAGCAAAAGTGAATGTCAGACATGATTGAGTATATAGGTGCTGAGATACCATTATTCTCTGCTTATCTGGACACATTGAGTCTGTCTGTGTCAGGCAAGTCCAAATTGTTTTGATTCAGTAATGAAACTGGAAAGACTTATTAATGCCCTATGCTAAAAACTATTTCATATTTTGCTTTCAATGCCGAGGTCTTCCACAGTTAGGGAAATCCATCTAGTCTTTCAAGGTTCCTGCAGACATAATTTTTTTTTTTTTTTTTTTTTTGAGACAGTCTCGCTCTTTCGCCCAGGCCAGAGTGCAGTGGCGCAATCTCGGCTCACTGCAAGCTCTGCCTCCTGGGTTCACGCCATTCTCCTGCCTCAGCCTCTGGAGTAGCTGGGACTACAGACATCCGCCACCGCATCTGGCTAATTTTTGTATTTTTAGTAGAGACGGGGTTTCACCATGTTAGCCAGGATGGTCTCGATCTCCTGACTTCGTGATTCGCCCACCTCGGCCTCCCAAAGTGCTGGGATTACAGGCGTGAGCCACCATGCCCAGCCCGGACATAATCTTATACTGGATAAATTGCTATGTCATTCTGGTTTGAAAGTTGAGGCACCTGGATGAAGGTCTGTAGGTGGAGTCTTGGCCTCCTGGTGCCATGGTAGGAGTCCCTCCAGGCCCTACAACTTTCTGAGTCAATAATTGCTAGGAAGGGTTTTCAATCTATTCCTTCCCCACTGACTCCTTCTCCAGCCCCAACCTTAAACTACCAATTAATACGTGCATGATTGTTACTTCATTGGGAGTAAGTGAATTCCCTCCTTACTCACCAATCATCAAATGGATTAAAGACATCAAGACAAATTAAATCAACAGCTGTGGCACTAACATCTGTGCTTCACCTTATTAGCTAGTAAGGATGTTATGAGACTGTCTAGCTGAGACTGACTCACGACCTCACAGCAGTATCTTCTCACTCAAGGATACAGCTCTTAATTCCTCATCTGAATGTCATGGTATCTTCCGTAAATACTCTCTGTATCCTGAAATGTCACAAACACCAGTGTTAAATGTCTTAACATGTGCCCTTTGGTTTGTCTGCATACTGTATTGGGCTATTTTCATCTACTCTCATGACATGTATTACAAAGCATCTGGCTTTACTCTTTTCTCATAGATGCTTTAAGTGGGAAATTCAGGTACCAGCTTCAAACTTTCTCTCACCTGAGGAAGAGAGCCCAGTGTGTTAGTAAAGTTTAAAAATCTTTCCTTTGGGGCAATCCCAGTGACAAGAACCAGTGATATTCTGGGAGTATGTCCCATGAGCTTCTCTCCTTAGCTTATTTTAATCTGGATCACTTGGCTGTAATACATAATAACCATGAGTGTAACTGCTTTCAGGCAGTTCTGTGAATCTTTGTAGGAAATTATTCAACTCCAAGGGTGGTCTTGAGGACCCCAAATTTACAAATTTTTTAAGATGTGAGATGGTCTTGGGACCCTACATTTTTCAATTGGTGTCAGAAGTGAGAGTCCTCTTGGAAACTCCTTAACTCTATAGTTGGTGTCACGAGTGAGATTGTCAGAAGGAGATGCAGGGCTGGCTTACATGCCTTCTTGTGTGTGTGCTCACACTCAACATGAAGTGTTTGGAAGGGAAGGTTCCTACTAGATAGATCCCTCCAACTCTGTGGGTGATCTTGGGAAGAGGGGGTGGGAAAAATGCTGGTATGATTATACAATTATTTCCCACATCACCTCAACTTTCTTTTCTTCTACCTAATGCAGTGGTCCTGAGACTAGGGCTGCAAATCTGGATGCTGGCAGCATGGATTATCCTGTAGCAAGAAACTGAAACTATATTTTTCTTTTATACCAGAATTCTAAGGGACTGATGGGGTGGACTGTGCATTGATCCCTTCTGGGAAAACTGGGATTGACAAAGAATATAGCAATATTGTCTGATTGAAATAGCTCACTAATTCTGTACCTCTGTAACCCTAATGTACACTACTGAGCATGGATTGAGTGGACTTGCTAGATTGGAATTACTGCAGGCTATCTAGACCAGCACAGTCATCAAATTCAATGATCCTTTCAAAAACGGATGTTTGGGTAAATGTAATGATAAAGGAGAAAAGGAGGAATAACGGGTTAGGCAGTGAGGCAAATCTAATACTATATTGATGCCTCCTGAGAGGTTCTGATCACGAGATGATATTGTCTTTTAGCTCAATTATCCTGGATGTCTGAAAAGGTGAGACCATATATTGTCAAGGGCCCTCCTGATCCTGGAATTGACAAGGTAAAATGGAAGCCTAGAATCTGGGTGGCATCCCTCTGGGAGATGTTGTGACTATGTAATATCATGAGAAACTGGAGTGATTGTTGACAATGGAGTGAGACTCTACCAATGGACCAGTAGCTTTTGACTTACTTTTCAAGTTACATTTACTACCATAGTGTCATATATTATAACACTGGTTTTGCTGGTAAGAATCTAATACAGATATTGATAATAAAATTTATTGGGAAATAGAAGTAAAGCCTTCACAGGAGAAAATACCAAAAAAAAAAAAAATGATTGGCCTGGGGAAAAGCTGGATTTAGCTAACCATCATCTAATTTCTATGTTAAGTAATTATGAATGAGTTTGTTGTAAACTTCAAATAGCAATAGATAGAGAAGAACAATGAGTATCAAATTATTACAAAAAAATGAAAATTTATACCATGGCTTTATAGGATGAATTAATTGCTTCTACAAATCTGTTCTTGCCCAATACTGATTTCTCCAAACGTTAGCCATATTCAGATGGATACTATTGATATCAATGTTACACTAAATGTAGACGCTCAAACAGATATGGTTGTTTTGTTGTAAAAGGACCTTGGCCAAGGGACATGGATAGTAGTAAAAAAGCTAGCCTTTCCCAAAGAGAAGCCTGTTCTTTGCCTTTGCCTTTGTCACCCAGGAGGTCATCTCTAAGCCCTCAGAATGTCCTGTCTGATAAAAGTGTCTTTTGTACCTGGGAGTCTTGGTCCACACCAGATCGTCTAACAGTGTGATTTTGGGTGTTGCTTTGGGCCATGCAGTGTCACCTCAATGTTGGGAGGGGTTGGACTCTAAAGATGAGCCAAGCCAGTGTTGCTCGATGATGTGTATGTGGCCACTGTAGACACAAGGCTTGGGACCTTCCTTGGTTGGCAACACTCCATGTAAATCATACCCATCATTTCTTGGAGACGGCACTGCCCGCTATCCCACTGGCAGAGGGCCGGTGCATACCTGGGAATCTCCTGGACTCTGCTCCATGCAACTCTTCCCTTGGCTGACTTCAATTCATATAATTCTGCTGTAATAAACTATAACTGTATCACAGCTTCCAGTGAGTTCTATGAGTTCTTCTAGGAAATCATCAAACCTGAGTGTGATATTGGAAACTCCCTAACTTCACAGAAGTATGCATAATTACGTATGGAGTACTGCTGCCAAAAAACACATACTTGAATCTAATTATGAGAAATAATTGACAGATCCTGAATGTGGAACGTTTTATAAAAACAATTAGCTGGAACTCTTAATTATGCCAAAAATCTGAAATGAATAAACCAAAAATGTGGATAAAGAGTTATAACATTCAGAAGAGAGAAAACTGCTTCTCCTGATCACAGAATAAAAGTCTTTCTGTTCAGATAGTTTAGGCCAATGTAGGTCACATGCCCACCCTTGGACCAGTCAGATACACCAAGGGATGGCTGTGCATCACCTGGCATAAGCCTGAGTTTATGAACCACTCCTGGTAGAGTTAATGAGGTTGTTCTGGTTTTCTCAGCCTATACAGAGACTATCCTGGGAATTGAGGCTGGAGTCATGTTTCCTTATCACATACACTATAAGGAGGAAAAGAGCATAGGCAACATCTCTATCCAAGGCATACCCACACTTTATTCTGATTTTAGGTTCAAACACACAGAAACAGCCAATGTCCACCTTCTTCTAAAACTCAAGTGACACTACAAACATAGAGGTATGTTATGATACTTGGACTCCAACCACAGAGACCAAGTTCTAATATAGATCAACATAAACCAAGTGTTATTGTGACAACGAAAGATGAATAATAGCTATTTAAAAATCATTAATTAACATGGCTTGGCAACAGACACTTTTTGTCTAAGATACCACTAGTATTGAATAAAAATATCTGTAGCCCCTAGTAGCACGCTTCACCATGGATAATCTCCCTCCATTTCACTCATATATATATCTATTTTCTTAACAGTTGGCAGGTAAGAGCAAGTTTGAGATATGTTTTAAATTTCTAGATTCAGTTTAGCCAAGAAATATCTAATTCATTTTCTTGTGTCAGTTTCTTTAAAATTCATACTCCCTTGAATCCTTTTTTTTTTTTTTAAGATACAGGGTCTCTGTCACCCAGGCTACTGGAGTGCAGTGGTGCCATCAAAGCTCACTATAGCCTTGAACCCTTGGGTTCAAGTGATTCTCCCACCTCAGCCTTCAGAGAAGCTGGAACTGACTACAGGCATGAGCCACCATGTCTGGCTATTTTATTTTATTGGTAGCGATGAGGTCTCACTATGTTGTCCAGGCTGGTCTTAAACTCCTGGCCTTAAGCGATCCTGCAACCTCAGTCTCCCAAAATGCTGGGATTACAGGCTTGAGCCAGCATGGCCAGCTCCCTCCTATTTTTAAAATTATTTTTAGAATCATAGAATCTTAGCATTAGAGGTCATCATAATGACTAACAAATCAGGACATGGGCAAAACACAAGTCAAATCAATCGTATACCATTCTACTGGCATCAGAGGCTAAGTGTAGCCTTCTCCATGAACAAAACCTGAGAGGTGGTTCACAGAGTAGGAATTTACTCAGGTTTGCCCTGGGCCATGGCCGGCCAGTGTACCTAGAAGTTAATCTAAACCTCAGTGGTGGGGTTTAATCTGGCCATAATTTTCTTTCAGCCTACAAGCCAGTCTTGATGGCTGCTGTCTTTTTATTTCTCTTCATGCAACATAGAGTTTGACAGATTAATTGATCCATCTGTATTTCTTAGGTCAAAGAGATATTCCATTGCTAGAACATTTTTTAGAAGTTTTAATACACATTTCTATATTACTTTCTTACCTTGACCCTCCACCCTACAATCTGTTCTTTTACACAAAAAAATGAATACGTGAATTAAAATTTTGATTAACAAACCAACAAATAGGAAAACACTAGCTTTTCTTAGGCAACAGATGATGCAATCCTTGTAAGATTGCTTTCTTGGGCTGTGAGCTCAGGACTTGCCTGTGGACAGGCTGGGCTTTTGACTGTAGAATTATTTACTCTGAAATGACATGCACGCACGGGCTTGTTCCACTTCCCTTCAACCACATTTTATTTACCTCACTCTTTGCAGCATATCATATGGCATGATGGAATTCCAAAGAATACCTATCTATGTATAGCCTGCAATAAATTTTCGTGAGGCATCATTCTGATAAGATAAATGTATATGCTGGTAACACAGTAAATGTGCAGTGCCCAAAAAACAGATTGGAGGCTTGGATTTGGCATATGTGTTGTTACATGTATGATATTTCCTGATTTGTTATGGTCGTGAAGATGACCTCTGATTCTAAAATTTGATGATTTCAAAAAATAATAGAAGAAAGTAGAAGTGATTCAAGAGAGTATAACTTTCTAAAAATTGGGTGAAAATAAATAGATTAGATGTTTCTAATGTTTAGATTGGACCTAGAAATTAAAAACACATCTGAAACAAAATAATATTAAAAATAAAAGTAAAACTAGGACTTAGAAATGCACATTAAAATAAACTAGGAATATCTTAGTTTAAAGAAGTCAAATATATGATTGGGAAATACTAAAAAAAAAACCATCAGATGATTAGCAAATTAATATAAAGTTTTAAATTACATGAACCTAGGACTACAGCCAGGAACGATGCAGTTGCCACATGGGGTGAAATGCTGAGATCAGAAGTGATAGATTTGTTGCCAGCTGAAACAACTCCAACAGCTTTTTAAAATTTTGTGATACTCAATAATATAAAAATAAAAATGACTATTATTTTGAAACATTTTATTAGAAATAAATTCTGTTAGCAATCCTACTATTTTGAGTAATTATGGATCTGATTAGCCCAGAAGAAAATATACACACTAAACTGGTTTTATTTTTAATGATAAAAATGTTTTTTGTGTTAAGATAGAAAATTTAAAGTCATCAAGCTTTAAAATATTGTCTGAAATTCAAACATTAGGAAAACAGACTAAAATACACCATGAAAGTGGCTCGTTTTTTTTTATTGGGGGATTATATATTCTCTCTAAATCCTCAAAATACAAGTAAATGTCAATTTGTAATAGTTCTTTGCTACAAAATGGGAGACTGGTCATAAAAGAAAATGAAACACAGATATCTAGCGTTTCCAGGGGAACACTTGAGTAATATGATGAATAATGTTAGTGAAATCCATTCTGGGAAGCGTTTTGTAACCTGATTTTCTCAGTAAACATAAAACATTGACTTCTCCATCAGACAAACGCTCCTATCAATGGATTAAACACACCATGTGCTCCCATCGTAGCCCTGATAGCATGACACAAAACACAAAAAAGGTGAAAATACTTTCAATCTTTATGGGAAAGGATCAACTGACTTTTAACCTGCTCAATCCTCTCACTGATATTCGATAGCAATTTATCCTTTAAATACTACTTAATTTAGCCTTAATTTATTTTCTGGCAGATGACTCCAGGCAAAGAGCAAGCTTGAATTCAGTAAGAACCCATTTTTCCTTCTTGACTTTCATCCTTTCAAAGAATAGATAGCACAAATTGGTGGAGAGTTTTTAAACTTTATTTGCCATGTCATTTCACAAAGATGACTAGAAAATCAAGCCAAAAGTGTGGATCATCTGTTCTCAAAAGCATGTCAGACTTCTGGTGATGGTGGAAACCTGAAGCAGTAATGTGAACAATTACAAAATAAATACATTGTAAAAATACTTATTTGAAGATGCTATAGATAGCATCTTTATATCTATATTTAGATACATACATATATATTTAGATGTATTACACACATGCACACACACTCCTATGTACATGGACAGGTATAATAAATATCCTAAAGCAAGGAGGAGAAGGGAGATTGAACTTGACAACTTCTCAAGTTCTTGGAACTTGAGAAATGATTTTGGAAGAAGGAAGAGATGAAAGTTGCGACTTCCCAAGACACTTCTACTCAATTTTTGTGGGCACAACTGTGGACAAATAGGGCTGGGCAAAAACCACAGCCTCCTTGGTTCAAGGTGCCAGACAGATTTCAGGACTGGAAATGAAGTTAGAAAATTTAAAGATAAAATCCAGGGCTGCATGAGAACCATAAGAGTAAACAAATCTATAATGGATAAGCCTAGAAGATTAGGAGGAGATTTTGCATTTACCAAATAAAAACACGATAGCAAGAGTAGGAAAAAATCATAGCACACAAAAGATGTTGTGGGAGTTTCAAATAAAGATAGCAGAATTGGTGATTCATTACAAGGGTGAAAAGATGAAGTTAAGAAAAACTGTCTGAATTAGTATAAAAATAAAAAGAAAATAAAAATGGTTAAAATATATGAATACAATAAAATAAGAGTTTTGATCTATTATATCCAAAACCCTACTTGTGTGTTTGTGTAATTAAGGAGATAAATTAATCAAGAAAATAGTACAATAAAATTGCTAGAATGGAATAACTTAAAAATACCATATTAAAATTGTATATCCAGAACCCAACAAAATGAATGCAATGATCTCAATAAAAGCACATTTTTGTGAAATCTTAAAATACTGAGGATGAATAAGACTCTACTAGCTTACAGAGAGAAAATTTAGTTTTCCTTTAAAGAAATAAAAATAAAAAATAAATTCATACTTCCCCTTAAATTGGAAGAGAAATTAAAATTAATTCATACTCCCCATACTTCAAAAACACTGGTAGCCAGAATACAATGGAGTATGTCTTTCAAGTTATAAGATAATTTTTTTTGAGATAGGATATTGTTCTGTTTCTCAGGCTAGAGTACATTAGCGCAAGCATGGCTCATTGCAGCCTCAACCTCCTGGGTTCAAGCAATCCTCCAGGCTCAACCTCCCAAGTAGCTGGGACTATAGGCACCCACCACCATACCTGACTATCTTTATTTTTATTTTTTGTACACATAGGGTCTCACTACATTGCCCAGGGTAGTCTTTAACTTTCGGGCTTAAGCAGTCTTCCTGTCTCAACCTCCCGAAGTGTTGGGATTAGAGACATGCGCCACTATGGCCAGCCAGAAAATAACTTTCATCTTGGAATTTTCTGCTCAACAAATCTGTCAAATGAGGAGAGAATAGAGGTATTGTTAGACATGCAATACCTTTTCAACCCCTTCTTGGGAAGCCTTTTACATCGTCACCCTTTTTGCCTTCCACCTTACTGCGTCCTCTTTATGTTACCTCCAAAATACATTTCTTGTCAGTCAACTTTCGCTGTCACTCTCTCCATTCCATGCCACTTTTCTCTCTGCACCCTACCTAGCAACCCCCTTTTTGTTTCCACAGAGCGTCTCTCACTCCTTTTTCACGTAGCATTGTGCAGCTTTCTAAATATACTCATATTCACTCATCTCACTAGGCTACCCCAGAACTGTTAACAGATTCTTACTGTATTTGGGATATAATCTCATGTTTAATGTAGTTAATAATGCTCTGGTAGTGTGGCCGGAGTTTTTAGGGGTGGAATCTACTTTTCCAGAATCACTTGATTCTGTTACCCCCACCTCCCTGTCTTCCAAATATGGAGGCCTAACGTTTTCTTGAGCACATAAAACTCTTTCCTTCTGTAGGATTGTATCCCATGTTCTCTATTCAATCTGATTGACTCCACCCCTAATTTGTAATCTTGTCTAATTCTTGCTTATTCAAACTTCATGTCTGCCAGTGTGCTGGGCTTTTGATTAAAGCAGTTCTCACACACACGTTTGACATGTAGCATCATACCAGGTGCAGAGTGGATGCTCAATAAAAATTGGCTGAATAAATAAACAAATTATTTTGTTTCTTTAAAATCAAGATTGCTCTGTCTGCCTGGCCATAGTGGCTCATGCCTGTAATCCCAGTTCTTTGGGAGGCTGAGGCGGGAGGATGACTTAAAGCCAGGAGTTTAAGATGAGGTTGGAAAACATAGTGAAAGCCCATATCTTAAAAAAAAAAAAATTAGCCAGTTGTGGCATCATGCACCTCCAGTCTCAGCTACTCCAGAGCCTGTGGTGGGAGGATTATTGAAGCCCAGGGGCTGGAGGCTGCAGTGAGCTGTGTTCATGCCATTGCACGCACTCTGAGATTCTCTCTAAAAATAAAAAATAAATAGAAGATAAAAACATGAAACAAATATTGCTGTCTCTAAAGGAATAAAAAACAGGACGGGTATTTTTCATATGAATTGAAAAAGGTAGTTAGCCCTGGGAAGCTTATGGCTAATTTGAACAACATATTGGCAAGACTGAAAGCAGTTTGATGCCGCTAGAAACACACTTGAACTTTATTATTTCCTCTTTGGTTTCTTTTGTCCATTCCCTTTGTCTTCTTTCTTTTGATTTTTCTGGCATTTGAAAAATTTAATCATAAACAGATTTGGCTCTATCTTAAGTGACTTAGATAGTTAATGAGATTTAGGTTAAATTGGCCAACAATATGATCATTCCAACTTTACAGGATTTATAACAAGTACGTCACATTCCAACTCCCAGCACAGTGAGGATTTTATAATGGCAGCGTCTCCTTTTCTATTTCTAGCACTGGCTTCCTCCAGGGAGTGAGTGGCAAGTGCAGTGTGGTAGGTAGGGAACAGAAGCCATCTGTATAATATTTATGTATAGTAATATCAGTAGACATTTTTAGTTGAATACTCATTATAATGATGAAAATAAATTGTATACTTTTTATTAAAGAAATTTCAAAAGTACAGACTAGTTACAAAAATGGCACAATGAACCACTGTTTATCCTTCGTTGAGATGTATTAATTGTTTATTTCTCTTTCTCTCTGAATGTTGTTTTTAATTTTCTTTTCTTCCCCTTCCTCCTCCTTAATCTCCTTTTTTGTAGTATCATTCTCATTGTTTTATCATGCCAACTCATTAGAAAGTAAGTGGCAGACATCAAATTCCTCCAACTGTGTAGACTTCATCATCAGTCTCCTAATAACAAGGCCATCATCATAACCATCTACAGTATAAGTATCAGATTCAGAAAATACACCATAAATGCAAGTTCTCTTCAGTATTGTGTCATTCTATTTTATATAACATTCATATATAAAATAGATCTTCCCTAAATTAGTTTTCTTAAGTTTCTTTGTTCAAAATATTGAACTAATGGACTTGGGCTCATTAATCCTAAGAGTGTTGTGATACTATTTTCTAGATAAGTAGTGCTCACAGTACAAAGTCCAATTTTCAGTTATCAAGAAAAATTCCTTGTTCTTTTTTTTGTATAGTTAATCAATTAATTTTCAGCCACGTTGTAAAAATTAAAAAGACAATTTATCATGATCTAATAGTATTACATATTATAAACTCCATATTCATATTTCACTAAATATCCTATTAAGGTTTCAACTGAAGATGCAATCTAATATCACTATTTTTTTAACCTACTATGCCTCCTTAACCATTTTCTGGAATAACTCCTCAATCTTACTTTGTCTTTTATGACATGTATGTTTTTTCAGCAGTACATATCAATTGTAGTTTCAAACTGTCCCTTCATTTGTGGATTTCTGATTGCTTCCTTATGACTAGATGGAGGTTTTCATTGCTTTATTGTTGGCAGAAATACTATGTGAGTTATGCACTTTCAGCCCACCACATCAGGAGACAAATATTTGTCCCATTCTTGGAATGTTAATTTTAATCACTGGGCTATTGTTGTGCTATGGCTTGATTGTTTGGATGTATTCCCAAAGCTCATGAGTTGAAACCTTAGTCCCTGATGCAGCTGTGGAATAGGTGGGACCTTTAAGAGGTGATTAGGTCATGAGAGCTCTACCATCATGAACGGATTAATACTGTTATTGTGGGTGTGGGCTTCTGGTGAAGTTATAAGTTTGCCCTCCCTTTATTCTCTGTGTCGTGTACTCCCTTGCCCTTCCCCCTTCTGCCATAGGAACACCCTAGCCAGATGCCAGTGTCATGCTCTTAGACTCCTCAGCCTCCAGGACCATGAAACAAACAAACTTCTTTGTAAATTACTCAGATTATGGTCTTCTGTTATAGCAGCACAAAGTGGATTAGGACAGATGGTATCTGTCAGATTTCTACACTGTAAACTCACCTTTTTTTCTGCATCATGAATTAACAATCTTTGGAGAAATACTTTGAGGCTGTTGAAATATCCTGTTCCCATCAGACTTTGTACCAAATGGCTTTGACATTTGCTGATGACTTTGGCCTAAATCAGTTATTACTATTGTGCTTGCTAAATGGTGATTTTACTGCCTCTGTCATTCCTTTTACATTTATTAGTAGGCATTACACCACAAGTAAGGCTTTTCATCTCCACTACCGCTTTTTGAAGTTAATTTAATCCTGTATCTTGAAATGAGCATTACAAATATTAAGCTATGGCAAAACCAGGACAGAATATATGTCTGGCATGTAATATATTGTGTGGCCCACTGGAAAGAAAACAACCAGAGTTTATTCCTTATTTTACTAATAACTTGAAAAGAATTTGTTTTTAATTTTATTATTATTATATTTTAAATTTTAGGGTACAAAATCTCTTCATATATTTAATTTTTAGTATTTACACCTACCCAATAAAGATTTTATACCATTTAATATCTAAGTTTTCTTTCAGTTTTAATGGTCTTTAACTCCTGGAAAAATTCATTCTGTATTTATGTGCCCTAAAGGAGCCAAATACAATTTTTTCTTTTTAGTCTTATTAATAGCCAAGTTGATTAATTGCAATTGGCTAAAAACTGGCAAAAAATTCCCTAACCCCATTAACTTATTTTGGATCTCATTAAACTTTTAAATTCTCTTGCTTTCCCTTTCCCTTGTCTATTTTGAGCTTGTTTTCAGCAGTGTTTCTTCTCTGGCAAGCGTATTTGGAAAATGCACAGATTGAGCACCAGTGTGGGAGGAATTATACAGCTAAAAAACATCCCACGAAATGATCATGGGTATTTCAATTTGCCTGAGGATTAATTATAGCCCTATAATCCCCATATCAAGGCAGTCTGTGAGTTAGAGGCTGGGCTGAGAGAGTTGTCATCCTAGTAATGACATTTAAGGCGAGTGATTTACTAAAACAAAATCTGTACCAATTTCAACCTAAATTTTAAAACAAGTCATCTAAGTACTGAGAAAAATGGTCCCAGACGCATTCCTAGCAAATTCTGTACTATAAATTGTAAGCCTATGAGAAAATGTGGTTGAAAGCTGAGGGTTGACAAAAATGTATAACCTAGGGAACCATTTAGGAATGATAATTTTAACATCATTACTAATACTTCGCAAGAATCCAGAGAGCAGAATAAAACATCATTCTGGGGATAATACAAGGAATATAAAGTAGTTAAGCATATATTAAAGGTTTAAAATTTTAATCCCTTAAACATCAATGTATTTGGCTGTTTCTCTTGACATTGTTCAAACAATAAATTACATATGTACAAAACAATTTGTTGCTTTCATGACTGTCATTTTTTAAACTGTAAATTTTACATCAAAAAGCATTACAGACAGTTTACAATTTCACTGTGATTTTCCTAGAAATAAAATATTCAAAAAACATATGATAAATGGTCACTCTGTTTAATCTATCATCAATGTTCGATATGTATATGCATACATGTGCATAAATATATCTCTATAAATATATGAGCATAATAAATCATTTTTATTGAGTATTTCCTTGAAAGAGGTGCTGAGCACTTCACATGAATTATGATTTTATATAAATTATGCCTTTTAGTCTTTTTAATATGTGTATGAGATATCTATGATTGTTGTTTCATTTTGAGTCTAGGAAACAAAGTTAAAAAGTGATTAAGTAAGTTGTTCAGAGCCAGATCAAACTGTAGAACCCACTGGGATACAGGTTATTTGTGGTCAAATTTCATGTCTTTTGTTCTTAAAATTTATTTAATCAAATGGCTTCATATGGACACATTTCTTTTTTTTTTCTTCCAAGGCATACTTATACCATATATATGCAAAATATACAATTTGCATTTGTTTTTACATTTACATATATCTATATTATACACCCACAAAAAACATTACGTACATCTACATTTACTGTTTGTTTCTTCAACAGTATGAGGAGCCCAGACGGCCCATGTGGGCTGCCCTATACACAACTTGATGAAACCATGGAGATATTCTTTAGGGAAAGCCTTGTGCTCTAGGTCACAATGACCTTCAAACTCTATTAGCTCAAGCTTCTGGGAATAGGAAGGAAAACATTTCTCTGTGGTCTATTAATGTGAAAATGAGAGAGGCTGACCCTGCCTCCATCCTGTGTTTCCCAGTTCTTATTGTGATGTCACTAGCACAATATATTGCCTGTGGATTAGAGGTTCAAACAGTATTCTTTAAGACAACAACCCGAAAGCAACAAATGTTGTCTCCTAGCTGGGATTACAATGCAGTCTTCAGTAGGTCATTGTATTATTCCATCAAGCCAGCTGTTCCACAGTGACAAGGTACCTGGCAATACCAATAAATTTCATGGGTGTGAGTTCCCTATTGCACTTTCATTATATAATGAGGTATGTGTTAATAGTAATTAACAAGACTTTTCAAAAGTCAATAAATAGTAATTTTGGTAAAAGTGTTGCAGAAAATAAAGGAAAATCTCTATTAACGCGTAAAACCAAGGACTTCTCTTTTCATAATTAAAAGAGTTTGCTGTAATCGACTTGCCACCAGGTAGATGGCAAGTTCTTCATGGAATAATGCTATAAAGGATAATTAGTAATTGTCTCTCCTTTAAAAACTGAGCCCTCAGCAGGGGCAATAACCTAACAATCTTGGTGGTAGTATTCTATTTTGTTGACCCTACACAGAACCTCTAATCCTGCTGCCATGATCACTTTGTTCATGAACCATTATGTAATTGTGGGTAGCTTTGATTGACAGGCACATTCTTTGTTACCTTTTCCACCTGATTACTGAGAACTCCTCTGCAGAGAATGCTTTCTGTTAAGCATTTGCATGAAATACAGATTTCTTTCCCTCCTTCACCCACTTCCAAAGGGCCAACCAAGCTGCCTCTTCCAAAAACATTCTTGTTGCTAGTTTTCTTATCCTTGCTAAGACTGTAGTAACATGACTACCCCATTAACCATGGTCTGGGGTCATTGGAGATTATTTCAAGTAATTTAACTTTATACACAAAATACACAACCAGCTATAAAATCTGAAGTTGTACTCACTGAGAGGCTTTCCTTTCACTACCATTTCGAATGCCACTTTTAACTGAAGTTGTATTTGACATTCACTTTCTGCTAGTATCAGCGTAACACGTAGAGCCATCTCTACAGCAGGGCTTTTCCTCTTCTGTTAACTGATCATTGGAAACTCCCTGTGATGCCAAAGATTGCAACTGGACAAAAGTGGCAATGAAATTCCTATGTATTTAACTATTTTCGTTCTCATTTAACTTTGGGTTGTTGAATTGGTGTAAATGGTTGAGGGAGCAAGAGGCAGTAAAGGGAAAGGCACCAGATATCATGAGAGCACTGAGGCACCAGGCTATGAGGTTTACTTGTATCTTTCATGTCTGTTCTCAGATTGCATTATACATACGATTTCCATTGAAACTTGGAATTCTGCTGTGTACATACAACCTTATGATTGCAAAAGACGATGCTTACTTCATGATATTGGCTTTAGGGTCAAAGTCACTTCAGGTGACATGGTCAGGTGTTCAGTCTTCATTAGAATTGCCAGAAGCAAGCCCAAAGAGTACTTGCTGGTAGCAGAGTGTATGGTCTTACACCAAAATCCTGGGGTTATGAGAGCTTCTGAGAAAACCACATAACATCTATGTCTGTCCTGGACATCTCAAATGAAAAGTAGCTTACACTGGACCTTAGAGCCATTTCTAAGAGAAGACTTTTATCATCCCATGCCTCTCTTAAAACTGTGGGTACTACTAGTAACCTCGTTAAAGGATTGGTACACGGAACCAAATGCAGCTTGTGTTGCCTCCAAAATCCAGATGCCCTGTAAGATTAGCTCCTTTTTCTTTCTTCATGCGCTGTACAAATTGAAGCAATAGGTGTCTAGTTTTAGAGGTAAATTATTGTCATACCCAAGAACTGTGGGCACTAGACACTTCACCAGTATTGCAGGTTTCTGAATTTCCATGATTTTGATCTTTGGTCCTTGGGCATGCAAATGCCTTACTAAAATATGCAGGGCACTTGCTACTTCCTGCTCAATAGATTTCGTTAGTATAGCTATCATGAACTCAATGGATTGGTGTAATACTCTATGTAGTAAGGCAAACAATGTCCTCCCAAACAGTATTATAACAAAGAGAAAGAGAACTGACAGACTTCTAAGGTGAGACACTGAAATGCATCTCTGTCAGTGCCATGTGAACGTGAACTGCTTTTGAATATCTTTGCTGATGGGAATTAAAGTATTTACTAGGTCAATAGCCATATACCTGGCATTTATCTAGTAAACATACCATATCCTGAACCTTGGCTGCAATGGACTTCCTCACCTGTTTATGTTTACAAAAATTTACATTCAGTCTCCAAGATCAGCACCCAGCAAACAAACCATTTAAATGTAGATGCCATAAAAACTACAAATGTTGTGGCTTTCCAGTATGTGGTGGTGGCACTAATTCTGCAATTCTAGCAAGACACTGTTCCAGTTTTGACTTGCTGCTATTCACATAGGCTGCATCCATTCAGCGACTTATTTCTGGCTTTTCCTACCCAATACGTTTTGCTCCACTGATCCAGAAACCAAGATGAAGATTCTGCAGGTTTCAGTCTCCTGATTTGGGTTTGCACGCCCACTGTGAAACATGCTGGACCAAGTCTCTATCTCTCATCTGACCTCTGTGAGCCCCTGCTCTGACCAGTAACTACTGTGTTTTGTTTGGTTTTGACTTTGAATATTAACATTAGTTCAGAGCTAGTATTTAATATTCAATGAAAAATCATGGCATTTTCTCTATGCATCACACACTGACACTTTGGTGCATGACAGCCATTCCCACTGAGAAGGCTTAGAGGAAGAGTCATAATACACTCATGTGGCTGTTTTGCAGGGATCTTTGTCAAAGAGACATAGAAATGCCTTCAATCAAGGTGCCAGGTCTGTCAAGTGGATGCTAGTCTGAAAATTCCCACAATGATAATAACTGAGTTAGCTTTCTGCCCATTAGACTCAAAATGGTCCCGCTTATATATCTTAACAAAGCTCCCGATTATTTCATTCTCTGGACCTGATCATCAATTTCCCATCACCACAGACCCTTCCACTTATCATGGTTAATGTACGTACCTTGCTTCTGATGGAAGAGCAGCCCCACCTGGCCTTTTCAATGACAAGATTGGGTTATTTCCTTCAGATCCAGGTCCCATGCAGCCTCTTGCAGCTTCATCTGCAGGTTACAGAGGACAGCAACCCTCGAGTTCTTCCAGGATGAGACATAATTCACTTTCAAATGTGCCTCTTTTGACTTGATTATGAGAGGTTCTTGTTGACTGTGGCCTACCACTGAATCCGAACTTCAATAACAAACCTAGGATGTTATTAAAGCTAACTGCTGTTACAGTACATCCTGAATCTTGTGATACAGGCACTGATATGAGTAAATTTGAACCAATCCAACATTATGTTGCATTTCTTTAACCTAATACCTTTAGAATATACTCTTATGCATTCATTTTAGACTCTTAAACTTCTCAGTATATACTTTTCTATCTGGAGGAGTTGAGATCCAGCTTTCATTATAACACGCAGGAAAATGACCATTTTGAAGACTATAGATAGATAGATACACACATATGGTATATATACACATTATGTATATCTACATATTATATATCTTTTCTGAATCTTACTAGACATCTCTATAAAAATTTACTAATATTTTTAAAGTAGTTGATTGATAGATCAAGACTAATTATGGCTATATGTCTATACCCATAATATAATTATGGGCGTGTGTATGTGTGTATAAGAGAGAGGGAGACATACAACCATATACCTGTGAGTATATGTCTCTCTCACAATGTGTGTATATATATTATATATAACATATGTATATAGAGAGTTAATTGATAGATACAGACTAATTATGGATATAGACACGGTTCTTTTTAATTTAAAATTATTAGTAAAATCTTATAGAGGTAGCTAGTAAGATCCAGAAGAGATGTACAAATATGTCCAAGTATTCATAAATGTAATTAGTATGGATGGGATTCAGATTCAGTTCTTGCTCAAAACATTGCACTACTCACCACTACACGAGTAGTGGTGGTCTCATATGAAAGTTGATTTCCTCCATTTTCAACATAATGATAGGAGCAGATTGTATGTGATTTACAGTCTTAAAGATACATTAAAAAAACAAAATATCAACATAAAATTAGCATTAACTATACTGGACCATAAGTGACAAATTGTCTGAAAAGTGCAGAATTGTTCCTAGTGTTTGAAAATAGAAAACTAAAATTCTGATAATAAATACAACTGTGCCAGCATTGAGAACTATTTAAATAGGAACAAATCAGATGATCCTTCCTAGAATTCATAGTTGAAACCTCATGTGTAGAATCAGGCTAAAAGATGGAAAAAATAATCTCTCAAAACATAAAATATTTGGAAAATGAAGAAGAGAATTATAACATGATTTCCTAATTTGGCTACTCAGACAATGTAGCAAATCATGGCAGGAACAGCCAATCACTAGTTGTCAAAGGAATCAGTGAAAAAATCTCAAGAAATATTATCCAGGTTCAGAAATAAATGCTTAATGCCCTGGGATTATAAATAGCACAAATAGACTCCTCTAGTAGGTTTTGTTTTTTGAATTTTTTCCATTTTGATAAGGCATTTCAGACTCAATGTGCTTTTATTCAGCAAAGACTTTCAAAAAATGTATACATATTACAAGGCTATGCCAAGAGTCATTGCTCCTATCTCATCGAGACATGTTTTGGGAAATATAGGGTCTCTCTGGACATTCTTGTGAATCATTATATTGATGACACAATCAGAGTGAAGGGTGTTGGAAGGCTGTGGAAATATTGCATCATATTATCCAAATCAGGAACAATGAATTCATGCATAAGAGAAGAAAACATTATCTTAAATGTTAGCAAAATGTTATGAACCATTGAAGCACTTAGAAGATAGAATACCAAGAAGAATTAAGTAAAATAATTTTATTGTGATAGCTTTCCAAAATAAAAGTAAGTAATGTGTGTAAAAGAATTTTTTCCCCATTTTTAGCAATACTGCTTGAGTTAATAATGAAGTAACTTGAAAAGCAAAGATTTTGCTTAGGAAGCACAACACTAGAGTCAGGGCAATTAGAAACAGGTGCACAGCAGCACATAACATTAGTAGTCATCTCACTAAAATATGACTCACTCTCCATGTAACATTGGTCACCAGGACCATCATATCACAGTCTATCATATCGCAGGTGATCCCTGCAAGGTCAGAAACAGACAGGTGGCAAAAGAAGCAATTTGGTCAATGATTTACCTGCATCCCAAAACTGACCCCATTAAACACAGAAAGTGTAAACAGATTAATATCTATGGAGAAGAACGTATTCTAGGAACTATACAAAACCAAAGCAAGCAAAACAACAACAAACAAACAAACAAAAACAACAACAAAAAAACTAAAACCTCACCAGGGCTGGGTGATTTCACAGGGGCAATATTCTAATTCCTCATATATCACCTAGATTCTATTCCTGAAAAACTGTATCTGCATTACTGTTTAACAGTGTACCGGAGGTATTAGTCAATGAAATTAGGCAAGATAAATTAACCAGAGGATTAATAAATGATAAAAGCAACAAGCAAAACATTCTATATATGCAGATAAAATGATAGTATAACTGCAAAATTCTATATAAGCAATGATAAAACCAACTGAAACAATGAAAGAATTTAGTAAGTATTACAAATAATAGCTTCCATATCACAAAAAAAGTTAAAAAGATACAACAGTAGAGAGTACACAATTTACAATTTCAATAACAATGGTTCCACTTGAAAATAAACTTAATGAATTTGCTAATACACTTTTTAAAATGTGCAAAAGTAGCAGGAAGAAAATTTAAAACCATCCCTGAAAAACATAAATGTAGATTTGAATAAATAGGAAAACATTTATTATTCTCAAAGAGAAAGACTCAACATTATATACCTGTTAATTCTATGAAAAGTTAAGTTGTATTATAGTTAACACAATCTCAATAAAAATACAAAAAAAAACTTTTTAAAAGTTAGAAAACAGGCTTCTGCTTCTTCTGGAATTTTGCTTACTGGAAAAACTAGAGTAAAAATACTTTATCTTTCTAAGTGTAATAAAAAATCTTGAAACATACACATGCATATTTTTTATGTGAAGATTCTAAAGAAGAAATGGAGAGAAGAAATCAGGCAGACCCAGGACCTCAGGAACTGAGGAACATCGCAGTGGTGGGTGTATTGGTCCGTTCTTACACTGCTATAAAGAACTGCCAGAGACAGTATTTTTGCCAAATACTCAATCACCTCAATCTAATCATGAGAAACCATCAGACACATTGAAATTGAGGGACAATCTACAAAATAACTGACCAGTACTCTTCAAGAGCATCAAGGTCATGACACACAAATAAATCTGAAGAAATTCTCCCAGACCAGTGGAGACTAAAAAGACATGAAAACTAGGGGATGGTGAGTTAAGGAGACAAAGGGTAAAGGTGAAAAGATGTGGTTATCTCAGATGAATGTCTAGAAAGTGAATGTAAACCATGAGTTAAACAGGTAATAAATGAAGTTAGTAACATTGTATTGTGTACTGAAAATTTGTTAAGAATGTAGATATCTAATATCTTCATTGTAATTATCTAATATCTTAGTTATTTATCTGTTTATTCATCCACTAGAATAAAATTTCAATGGGAAAGGAAATCTATCATTTTTACTTCTATGCCCAAATCCTAGAAAGTGAAGGATGTAATAATTGCCTATTGAACATTTTTAATTCATCACAGAAGGTGAATCCACATTTGGTAGCATTGTATGCTTGTACAATTAAAAAATAAAAAGAAAATAGGTGCAGGTGCAGGAAGACTTGCAGATTTGGTGACTGAAGAAAAACACAGCTCCCGTCTAATGGCAAAGTCATTAACGAATCATAATGCAAGGGAAGAGAAGTAGAAAATTTGGAAAAAGGCATATTATGAAATAGCACAGAAAGCCTGCGAAGGTTGGCTGACTATAATATAACATTGAGTGACCATTTTGTTTTGAAATTTATGAATATATGGTGACACTTAGCTGCCAAATTTAATGGTGTTATGCAGTATTGGTCATTATAAGCACAATGAAGACAAATTTCTGAATCATCTAGGGTTAAAGTGTTTCTAGGAGGAAAAGGAGGAAATGGAAGTGAGAATGTTTCCGAGGGGATGGATTTATCATGATCCAGGCAATATAAACCAGATAAGAAACAAAGATAGAAGTAATTGATAAAGAGAAAATGAAGGGTCTGTATGAGGTTGCATTTTTTTATGTGGCACTTAAGCAAAGGAAGCAAAGCAGTAAGAGATGATTGTGATTGGAGAATGGGACAACTGGATTTTTCATATAAGAGTGTTAGCAAATTCAGGTAATTTCTATATGTTGGTGGCTCAGAAATTGTGGAGGAAAGTCATGACCATGAGCACATAAAGGAAGAGATAGTGCAACATTTCAGAGAGCCATGGCAAGAGCACTGACATCTCTAAGGATGAAATGAAGTGTTGAGAAGGTGAATCTAAATCATTAGGGAAATGAGTTTTTGAAGAATAGACGAAATAAGCTGAAGCTTATTTAATGACATAAAAAGTAGAAACTCTGAAAATCTGTAAAACCAGATGTCATAATTTCAAAGGAGCAGTAGAAGCTTTGGAGATCAGTGTGGAAGGTGACACTGAGCATCAGGGAGGACAGGAGACCCACTTCTGGAACTGAGGTTCTCGGATGCAGGAAAACATGCAACTTCCTGCGAAAATGGCTACCAAGGATGCTGAATCTCCATCATGATTCCTGGTTGCAGTTAATGCCAGGAAGTGCAGGGAAATTCTGAGAAGAGGTTGCAGGTATAGAGATTGTGCTGATCTTCAACCAGAGTGTTGCCCCTGGAATTTTCTTGTTAAATTCTACCGCTAAAAGACAATTGTAATGGCAAACGCCCCGGAAAATCCTCATAGAGAAGCCATGACAGCAGAAAGTAAGATTAAAGACACACCCAGTCACCACTGTTATTCCAGTGCAAGATACGAATCCTGAGAGAAAGTGTCCTAAATGCATCAAAGGGAAAGACCTTCATTACATGTTCTATATATTTTTTTGGTTCCTTTATGATCTCTGCTTTAAAGCCAAGTAAGGGACTACTTGGTACTTTTATTGTCTGTTACCCTAACACTGCATATGATAAAATAAATATACTCTTTTAGCATTCACGTTTTAATTCATATTAGCCCTATTATAGTGACAGATTGTTCAATGTAGTGGATGAAATAACTCATAGTTAATTAGTGGTGGAAACACAGTAGAATCCAGCGCCCCCCTTACCTCACGGCCTCTTAGAACACTGCCCCAGTCATCGTATCTCACTTAAAAATTGAATCAATTTTTACAATTACAACTTAATGACTCACCTTTGAGTAAACATTCAATATCAAACTAATTTTTCAATAACTACAGTAACTCTAATTAGAATTAACTAGAATTATCATAGTTATTAAAGCTGTCAGAGATAATTAAAATTTCTGGTATAAATGTCTAATTTACTTCTCATATGCATGATATTGCTTTAATACTTTAACCACTAGTAAAATTCTGATAGCCCCAAGGGCTAAGATTCAGGCTGAAAAATAACTGAGGAGGTGAGCCACCAAAGAGAATTTGGCAACGATCGGTTGGTGCAAAAGTAATTGCGGTTTTGCCATTAAAAAGTAACGGCAAAAAAAAAAAAAATACAGTTACTTTTGCAGCAACCTATAGAACCAGGTTATTGAATGGATGCTGAGTGCTTCTTAAGCATCTGAATTCACTCATTCAACATGTATCTATGGAACATCTGCTTGGTGCCAGGTCTGCTGCAGGCACTCGGAATTCATCTGCATTTGGATCAAAGACCTCTGCCCGCAAGCAGTTCATTTTTAGCAGGTCAGGAGAGGACCCAGGGGAACCCTGATAACAAGATCTGAATATTTTAGGAAAATGACAGGACACATTAGAAGGTGGCCAGCGATGTGTGAAAAAGACAACCCCGAGCCAAGAACACAGATGGGGGAGAAGCCGGTGAGGTAGGAAGGAGGATTTTGCAGGGTGTGTTCAGGATAGGCCTTACTGAGCTCTCGAGGGTTTAGAAAGTAGTTGTGTGATAAAGAGCCTGACTCCATTTTTTGCTGCTTGAAAACATTTAAGCCTCACTGGCCAAATGTTGGTCTTAGGCCTCTCTTCAGCTTGTCCCACATCTGGACAAGCTGAGAAGAAAGCCCAAGTGCTCCCACTTTGACGCTGGCAGGAGATTCAGATCACGCAAGCCCTCATTCTGGGCACCTTTACCCAACCCCGCCTACGTGCTCACCGCAGTAAAACCCCCAGCTATGCACCTTTCCTTGCTCTTTCACACCATTTGACACCTGCTTAAGAGGTTCGCCCTGTTCTGCCATTATGTAAATACACCTTGTTACACTGTCTTGGTGTGTGTGTGTGTGTGTGTGTGTGTGTGTGTGTGTGTGTGTGGCATTATTGCTCTCAACATTGAACCAAATTTTGGGGCCACGAGTCCACCCTGTCTTTGCAGGGGTTCTTAACAAGGGACAGCTAGGGGGCGAGGTACCTGGCACATTGGAACAGTGCAAATTGGCATCCCCCTGAAGTGAGGGGAAAAATAACTAGATAAATAATCAGATTGTAAATGATGGGGATGGGGGATGTTAGATCACAGGAGACTTTTTGGCTTTTTTAAGAACATAGATTTTACTTTGAATGGAATAAACAACCATTGCAGGGCTTTGAGCGAGGATGGGCATGGTTTGCTTTTGTTTATTTAGTTTACAGTAGCTGAATTGAGATATAATTCACATGCCATAAAATTTATTATTTTCAATGCATACAATTCAGTGGCTTTTAGTATATTCATAAAAATATGGAATGTCCCATGAATTTCCATGTCATGCTTACGCAGGGGTCAGGTTCCTCTTCTCTGTATGTTCCAGTTTAAGCAGATGTGCTGCTGAAGTGAGCACCTGAGGTTGTCTTGCGCGGCGACCCTTTCGCTGCTGTGGTCCTTCCACAGCCAGGCTGTGGAGCAGGGGAGCTGGAGGGTGCGTGTGCGAATCCAGTGACAGAGGACGGTGTTTCCAGCTGCAATGGTGAGGAGCTGGGAAATGGTAACAATCCATGAGGTTCTGGATCTTCCAAAGGCAGAGACAACAGGATTTCCTGATGGGCTGGGTGTTGCAAGTGCTGTTTGTTCTGTTCAAAATTAGGACGTCCTAGACGGGAAACGGGAACTGAAAGGGCGGCCAGTTACCGCCCACGGATGCAGAAAAAGGAAGAACTGTTTTCTGCTTCTAGTGACAGGAGAAACCTGATGTGGTGCAGATTTTGTGAAACGAAGGAAGGTCTCCAACTTCCAGGCCCGGAGTCCATAAACACATAGAGCCGAGAGGTGGAGCCACTAAATTTCCCTGAGAGAGAGTACCACCAGCCCAAGAACCAGATGGAGACTGTGTCCGCAGCAAGCCACTCAGGACAGAGGGAAGCAACAGACAAACGTCCAAAAACCAGTACATAGTGATGGCCAAATAAATGTATGGCTACACACTGTTTTAGGAATTTACACTGTTACTGCACTGCTGCTCTATTTTGCTTTTCTCTCCTTCTGTCGCTCGCTCTCTGTTTTTCTGTCTCTCTATTCCTCTCCATTTCTCCCTTTCTATTCTCTCTTGCTATCTCTCTCTGTATCTGTCTCTCTCCATTTCTCTGTCTCTTTATATCTCCCCGTATATTTCTTCCTGTCTGTGCTCTCCCCTCCAGCTTTCTCTCTTTCCCTCTGTGTGTGTGTATCTGCTTGTCTGTCTCTGTTTCTTTCTCTTTCTATATATATTTCTTTCGCTGTCTTAATTGTTAAAGCACTTCTTCAAAGGCTGTCTAACATTATCTCGGCTCAGTAAAAGAGACAGCAGAGTTTCCACAGCACAGTAGGTATCGGTGGGAGGATCAGAGCTACTGGATTCTCTGTCTGGCCATGGCAGCACCAGGTTTGTGTGGTGCCATATACCCCCAGGAGTTACTGAAATGGCAATGAAGTTGGAAAGTGAAAAACCAACAAGGAAAATTTGAGGACAACCAAGGTGGACAACCCCCCCAACCAAGGTGGACAACCCCCCCAACCAAGGTGGACAACCCCCCAACCAAGGTTGACAACCCCCCCACAACCAAGGTTGACAACCCCCCCAACCAAGGTGGACAACGCCCCCCCGACATTTTTTTTAGGGCTTTTGATTACCAGAGGCCTTATCTTATATCACAATTAAGAAGGCTTGAAAAGTACCTCATCAAGGCCGGGCACGATGGCTCACGCCTGTCATCCCAGCACTTTGGAAGGCTGAGGCGGGTGGATCACAAGGTCAGGAGATTGAGACCATCCTGGCTAACACAGTGAAACCCCATATCTACGAAAAATACAAAAAATTAGCCAGGCGTGGCGGCGGGTGCCTGTACTGTAGTCCCAGCTACTCGGGAGGCTGAGGCAGGAGAATGGTGTGAACCCGGGAGGCAGAGCTTGCAGTGAGCCGAAATTGCACCACTGCACTCCAGCCTGGGCAACAGAGCGAGACTCTGTCTCTAAAAAAAAAAAAAAAAAAAAAAAAAAAGAAAAGTACCTCATCAAACAAGCATGCATAAATGAAAGCATTGGGGAGCCAATTGGGTACAGTTAATTTTTATTTACACTCTCTCTCCACTCTGGGATTATTTATCACCAAGCAGCTGGAAGGGTAGAATCTACCAGAGGGTAAATCACTAGTTCTGTGTGAACAGGAATATCTTTCTAGTACGTTGTTCAAAAATAGATCACAAGTGAGATTGACACAATTCAGAGCAGCTTGTTTTCCTCCTTAAATGTCACGGTAATGCGCTCCCGTCTCGACAAAGTCCAGGTTGCACCGCTGTGCACAAAGGCTGGGGTTCTCAAGTTCCTCTGGCTCCCACTTGAGGAAATGCTGTGTTCAAATCCAGAAGGAAAATGCCAAGGTTGAAGTTAAGATGAAAAAAACACCAATTAGAAAAACAATCTGCTAAGCCTGTTATATCCAGTTCAACAACCATCCGTTATTATTTGGGGACATTAAAACTAAAAGGGCCATTGGTGCCGTTATGAAAGATTGGATTGATTTTTAAATCCTCCACACACTCAAGACTTCATTGCTTCTTGCCAAAACACCGTCATCCTACACTGAAACAGAACTGATCTTTGAAGGTTGATGAAATACAAAGGGCTGGGTGCATTCCATTGGAGAAGATGCCTTACAAGGTGAACAGAACCCAGGGTTTGTCATAGATGTTACGATATACCGGGGCTGCTGATATAAGAATATATAGAGTAAGAATTGAGACATAAATTACGGATTTTAAAACTTCTTGAATTTTTTTAAGATCTATAGATCATGCATAAAACTATACTTAAAAGTAAGATAGAATGACAGCTATTGTCATTCCAAATCTTCTCAAAGTAAAGATTCTAATGTATATCTTCTGGGATCACAAGCATTCTCAAATGCACACGAAAACAATTGTAATCCGTTCCCAATTAACATGAAAATAAGTCAGAGTGCAGATTCCTTGGGAGATGTATTGAGGAGTTGATAAAGTGTTGATATTTACATACAATGTGTTGTAGATTTTTTCTGTATTTGCATTGTGTTGCGTGCTATTTATCAAACATAAATCAATTTCAGTTTCTCTAAGCAAACATGAAAAATTCTGATAGCCATTTCTAATAGAAAAACTATCCCACCTGTCTCACCTTTCAGAAAAGCTTGAATGGAAATGCCCAGATCAAAAGTATGATTTTTTTCCTTCTTTGAATTTTGCTTTTTGTGTTGGTTTGTATTTATGTATTTATTTTCTCATTCTGAGGTGACTTTGCTGCTTGGAGGAACTGCTACAAAGGAGTATTTTATCTTAAATTGCGTTTAGACTTGGTTTTAAGAAGAGCTAATGACATGAGTACTAAGCGTTAGAATTGGTGCACACTAGTTAAGTTATACTCCCATAAAGGTGTTGAATTAGGAGTTTTTAAGCAGGTTTAATGTGTACCCAGATCTTCAGATTGTCCTGTTCATTGTTAGAGCATTTGAGTGTTTCCTTAATAAAGGAGTTTGTAACAGAGACAATTTGGTACATATGTTTCTAATTTACTCACACTTAGCTCATTGAAGCCTGATTTTATGGAGGAAATATCATGTCCAAGAAGACGTTGGGAGACACTTTTCTTGGAAAAGGGAAGTAATGTTCTTTTATTTTATAGTTCACAAATGGACTTCTAAAGATTTGAATGTGTTTCAAATGTATGAAATCACGAAGTTCATGCATGTCCTAAATTTGGCCAGCGTTCTTCTATTTCTATTGGAATGATGTCACAGTGTGGGACTCAAGGCAGAGAAACAACCAAACCTCTCCACCAAAGAAGCAGAAATTGAATTTCCAATATTCCTTTCTCTTGCAACTCCCTTAGATTGAAGCCAAATCGCCTGCGTGCAGACATTGTCGATCCATGATGTCATATTTCCCAGTAATTATAAAATCAAGTTACAGCTCTGAGCAAATTTAGTAGTTTTTACAATTCATTTTCATGTTTTTTTTAGAGATTTTATTGTTCTGTAGAATCCTATCAACTCTCAGTAAATAGTGTGTTTAATTTTTGGAAGCTAAATCATGCATTCCTTTCTGGATTATTGGAGAGAGAATGTGATGTTGAATTCAAAGGCTTGAAAGTCACAGACCTAGGTGCTTTCCACATTCTTGGCTCTGTGACTTTGTACAGAATATTTTGTCTCTGTGTTTCAATTTCTTCAACTATAAAATGGGGGGTAAAACTCACCTGCAATTTTGGTGAAACAAAGTAAATGAGACCATGCCTGCAAAACAAAGAACAGCAGCGGGCATTCCTAGTCCCTCAACAAATGCAAGTTTCCTTCTTTCTTACTTCATCTCACAAGGAATCTCCCTATCATTATCAACAATAATCCCTATAATGAGTTTTGCCAGATAACAAAAACCTACTTTTAATAACGTTTTGAGGAGTAACATTTCTATGGCAACTGAGATTTATTATCTTACTGGAGAATTTAAAGTGTCCAGTGGATAGTGAAACTACATTTTAAACTAGAATTTAAGCATATTTAATTAAAGTTTTAATCATGCATGATAGACCTTTGGCCTCTCCACAAAAAAGAAGAAAATTGGAGGGCGTCTTGCCACAGTCCTCTGTTTCTCTCTCCCTCGCCGTTCCCTTTTATCACGGCCATTTCCCTAAGAATCGTATGAGCCCTGACAGCACGCAAGGGAGGCTAGGTGCTACTCCAACCAGAGCCACTGCTGGGAAGGCCACTGCGTGGCTGTTGAGTCCAGCACAAATAATTTTTTTGAAAGAGACAAGATTGGAAAGGGTGTGTGTGGATGTCCGTATGTATGGTAAATTTTAAAACTGTGTTTTCCTAATACTTCCACATTTCCACAATAAGGCCGTGAGCACCCTGCCCAGGTGACCAGGCACCTGCCCAGCGTAATGGGGTGCTTCCTGCCATAGACTCCCCTTCTTGCCCTCCCCCACTGGGACCTAGTGACACTCAAAAGCACGATAAAACCTCTCAGGCCTTTTCCGTGTTGCATTTCACCTGACCCCCAATAAAGTGACTTACCCATGGGTTCTCTCTCTGTATGTGTGTCTCTCTCTTTTTCTCTGTATGTCTCCCTGTTTGTATCTCTTTCTTTTTTTCTATGTCTCTCCCTCTGTCTCTCTGTGTCTCTCACTCTGTGTGTGTGTCTCTCACTCTCTGTCTCTCTGTGTGTGTCTATCTCCATGTCTCTTTGTATCTCTCACTCTCTGTCTCTCCCTCTCTGTGTCTCTCTCTCAGACACTCTCTTTTCCTCTCCCTGCCTCTCTCCCAGCCTCACAGGCTTGGTACCTCCCTACCCTGGGCACTCGTCCCATCTGGGCCCTGTGTGTGTGTCCTGCCCCGTCCCTGTCCCTGGCCTTGAGTGGGGCCTGCCCTCTAGTTCCACGCTCCTCTGAGTGTAACTTCCTGGGCTGTGTTGGAAGGATCCTTAAAGCCCCCGCATGGGCTCCTCTCCCATCTACCACACACCGTAGCTTAACACAGTGTAAAGTCCACCCTAGTGTCTACATTCTGCACCCTCTGAACCTAAGGTTACACTGACATGAGCCATAGCCCTGGCGTACATTGTTCTTGTTCTGAGGAGACACAGGGAACTGGCACCCCCAGGCACAAACCACAGAACTGGGCTCCCGCATCCTAGATACGAGCTGCTGTCTCCTACTGTCACTGTCGCTTTCTGAGGGGCCTCCTAAGCTGCTGCCTGGCCCACTGCTGCAGCACAAAGGCCTCTGCTGGGGCCACCTTCTGCCCTGTGTCCCAGGCATCTGCAGGCCTGTGCTCTGATGGCCACGCACTGCTCTCCACATTTGGGATGACCTCAGATGGGAGATTTTGCTTCCCTTTTCCTCCAGCCTCTAACCTCCATGTACTCAGCCACCGTCTCTCTCTCCATCTCAGCGGACTAAGCTCTGTCCGTGCTGCTTGGAGAAGGCAGCGTGGACCAGCCAAACAGAGCCTGGCCACGGCTGCACAAACCTCAGAGGGAAATCCGCCTCTTATTAGCTGTGTGCCTGCAGGTGAGTTTCCAGAACGTCCTGGCCCTCACTTCCTTCTCTGTAGGATGATGGACACGGCCTGCACCCAGCTCAGGGTGGCCATGGGCATGACAATTACACATGATTTAAGATTGTTTCTCACCTGTGTGCCTCTGTTCTCCTCTTGGTTCTTATATGTCTACCATTTCCTACTGCATAAATGGCCTTTATTAAAAATATGTTCTAACTTGCAGCTAATAGTATTCAACTTTATAAATCAATGTGGAAAATCCCAGCTAAGACAGCTGTCTGCACAAGCGACCTGGAACAGACCTTGCAAATGCAGCATTCCATATACAGACAGTGCTTCCAATCTGTCCTGCTCATGCTCTGGGCAAAAACCCAAGTGCCAATTGTCACTCATATGACAGGGACTACCCCTGACAATACTTGGATGGCCTTGTTCACTCAAGCAGGAAAACTGAGAAGGATTGAACAGTCAGTGAACAAATTTCTAATCTCTAGTAGGGTGATTATAAAATGAAGACATTACAGAGGAGCTCAGAAAGTAGTTTTCATTCTCCCTTCAACGTGGAATGGATTATAGTATAGTTGGGCAGGAGGAGTTTAAAAAGAGTCACCTTTTTGGTCCCAATTGTATCTAGATTTATGTATTCCATGTACGTTCCCATGGGTTTCACATTCCTTTCGACTCCCTTTAGACTAGTTGTTCCTTTAGACTCCCTTCCTTTAGACTAGGTTGTGACGTCCTGTTTGTGTGGGGCCCTATTAGTATTTCTGGGTTTTTGCTTTTTATTTATTTATTTTTTTTTTGAGATGGAGTCTCGCTCTGTCGCCCAGGCTAGAGTGCAATGATGCAATCTTTGCTCACTGCAACCTCCACCTCTTGGGTTTAAGTGATTCTCCCGCCTCAGCCTCCCTAGTAGCTGGGATTACAGGCACCTGCCATCATGCCCGGCTAATTTTTATAGAGATGGAGTTTCAACGTGTTTGGTAGGCTGGTCTTGAACCCCTGACCGCAGGTGATCTGCCCACCTTGGCCTCCCAAAGTGCTGGGATTACAGGCATGAGCCACCGCACCCGGCCAGCTTCTTAAATTTTTAAGAACAGGTTCAACCCATTCTTTGACAATGGTAAATTGGAATGAAAGACATTAATCAGTTTTTTTCTGCCAGTCATCTTGTTTACTCATTACCTTCTCTTCTTTCCTCTTACGTCTTGTCTCTGTAAGAACCGTCTTCTCGCTTCTGTTTGGCTATAGCAGTGATGAGGGGATAGGTGAAAAACTGAAATGGCAGATTCCAGTTTTTATTATGGCTGTTTCTCAGTTGTCACAACAACTAAACAAAACAAGAAAATCACATAAATGGTTTAGAACAGGATTTCTCACCCTCAGCACCATTGGCACTGTGGGCAGGATCATTCTTTGTTGGGGGGGGGCTATCTCGTGCATTAGAGAATATTTAACAGCATACCGGGCCTCCCCCAACCGGATGCCTGTAACAAGCCCTCACCCATCATGAAAGTCAAAAAGTCTCCAGGCATGTACCCTGTAGGGGCAAAATCAGCCTCAGTTGAGACCCACTGGGTTAGAATCAGTATCTTTTCATAAAGCAATGATATTCGGAAAAGGCATTTTCATATGGAGCTAAGTGGTATTGAATGGTATTAAATAGTATCTAAAATGATTTATTACAACAGTAACTACAATAAGAGCTCCCCTATTTTGGGCACTCACAGTACACAAGACAGTATCTTGAATTCTGCATATTCATAATCTAATTTCACCCCTAAACGACACTGAATACCTCTATGAGGCTTGCATAAACCTAGGCATGATGCACAAGTACATTTAGAGTCTCCATTTCTATCGCCTCATGGTCACGCTGGTATTCACTCACATAGCCTCAACTTTCCTCACACTATTCAGCATCAATTGTTTCATTTTTAAATACTTTTAACTACTGATTTATATTAGAGTGGATAGTCATTAAAACATAGTTACCCAAAATTTCCTTCCTTAAAAATAATCCTGCTGTTTTATTTTTCTGTATCCTTATCACTGTTGGGCAACGTATTTTTGTTTGTTTGTTTGTTTGTTTTTGAGACAAAGTCTCACTCTGTTGCCCAGGTTGGAGTGTAGTGGCATGATCTTGGCTCACTGCAACCTCTGCCTCCCGGGTTCAAGCGATTCTCGTGCCTCGGCCTTCTGAGTAGCTGGGATTACAGGCACCCGCCACCACACCTGGCTAATATTTGTAATTTTAGTAGAGACAGGGTTTCACCATGTTGACCAGGCTGGTCTTGAACTCCTGACCTCAGGTGATCCACCTGCCTCACCCTCCCAAAGTGCTGGGATTACAGGCATGAGCCACTGCACCCAGCCTGGGCAACACACTTAGTTGATTCTCTTTTCAGTGTTCTGCAGCGATCATATTAAGTTGTGTATTTAAAAGCATCCTGGCCATGTAAACTGTCACTTTGGGAAGTAAACCGACTATGAGGGTTGCCTTGGTCTATGGAATGAAGATACTTCTTCATTACACAAGTTTTCTTCTTCACTGATGAAAGCTGAATTTTAGAATTCATTGTAGGATTGTCAAAGAGGGAAATGCACAACGTATACAACTCCTGTTTTATATGTCATGTGGCTCCTTCTACATGCAAGAAAATATATTTTTATTTTCATAAAAAACAATCACATTTATCTAAAATAATTCCTCCAGAACTGGGTCACATTCCAAAAAAAAAATTCTGTGAGTGACTTGTCCAGCTAAGAGCGGGAAACTCATAATTCACTGTCAAGCCACTGATACACTGGCTGAAGCTGAAATTAAAACTGTGTCCGAAGACAGATTGACACTCAAGGCCAAGTCTCTACCATCGCCTGCAATTGATGATAGAATTTAGCTGGACAGGCTCATCTGGACATGTTGAAAAATTATTTCATATCCTGAACTCAAATGATTAGTAAGTATTTTATTCCTCTCAGTAAATCACAGACATATTGAAGATATATGAACAGGCTTTTCTATGTCCAAAGTGCATCAATAAAGAATTTTCTATATGTTAAGAAAAAAGTGGCTCACAGTTGTAAATGTTAAACATGCTACCGAATTCCTAAAGGAAGACACAAGAGCTGTCTTCTCCATCAAAGCTACTAGGCTTCCTTGTGTTGTAATAATCATAATAATTAGGACCTATTTCCAGTGTGTTCTGCTTATCTGCCTTCTCAGTCACTGTCTAGAAAGACATAAAACTTTTGAATAAACAATAAATATTTTCAACCATGGGTTTCACGGAGCAATTAAAACTGTACCCAAAGCCAGTAATATACATCGCAGTTTCTGGCCTTACATTTTACAAGGAAGAATAAAGAGTACCATAGACATATTGCTGCTTTGAGTGTGACACACACTGAACAGGGTTGCACCATTCATTTCCCAAAGCAACCTCAAATGAAGGACTTGATAATATAACAAACAATATTCAACAAGAAAGTAATTTAAAAAAACAAACTTCACAAGAGTTTATGGATGTTCCTATAAGCCCATGGATGTTCCTCTGCACAAACACAATTTGTAATGATTATTGGTCAATAATTCTATATTAAATTGAAGAAGTAATACTTACTAATGTATAATAGATTGCATATTTTAAGTCTTCTTTATATCTAATATTTTGCTGAACACTTAGAGATAAGACAGTCATAATATCTCATCACTCATGGGATCTTCATTTGCCTTAATAGATACCAAAATGTTGCATTTTTTACCATCCTCTAACATAAAATAGATAAAACAAAGGATAAAACCTAGTCATCATTAAATGTATTGAAACAGTAGTGTGAAGATAGTTTTGCAAAAGTTCTGTCACATATTCATTCAATAAAAACAATTGCAAAGCCTCTAAAACTATCTATGTTCTGCTTGCTGTGCCTGTCACTAGGTTTAGAATGTTAAAGAAATCACACAAGTTCTCCTTTGCTCTCATGGATTATCTATTCTACATTGAGAAGACAAACCTGAATATATACACAAGTGTGCAGGATGATCAGCGTGTGGCATCGTGATAGTGCAGACAGAGTCTCAGCTGCGTATTGCTTGGCAGCTGTTTTACATAGCACAGGTAAGACATGAGAGCTGTTAGATTTTGCATTCGTTAAACACAAACACAAAACCTGGTGGAATGCAAACTAAAAATAAAAAATTGCCTGCCAGTCCTGCATTCCATTACAATTTAAAAATAAAACACTGGCTAGACTGGCACACAGTAATGAAGATAAGTTATCAACAGAGATCTGTGTTCATTGGCCAACTGCTTGGGCTACGCCATCTCCATTGTAATTAGTCTCACCAGAAGCATGTAAACCTGGGCCTGTCCTTTGGCCTTCCCCTAAGGCACATTACCAGACTTGGAAGGTGCCATCTGAGAGAAAATGAGTTCACAGGTCAAATGACCATAATGCTGGGGTTACAACCATGACCAAATGACAACAAATGAAGCAACATATAACAGGTAAGCCTGAATTGTTTTAATTGACAAGAATTTTAAAATTAAAATCTCTAAAAGGATAAAGGAGGATTTTTTTAAATCTGAAAAGTAAACAAGAAATAATAAACCATCAAATAGAACTATTAAGTCTAATGTAGAGTATTTGAAATGAAATAAACAAACACTGGAAAAAAAATAAGACGAGCACAGCTGAAGAATGATGGAGTTGAAAGATTCAACTGAGGAATCCTCAGATAAAACAGCAGAAAAGGGTAAACATTGACATGTAGAAACATCCACATCTGGATAACAGGAGTCCTATAAAACAAGAAAAACTAAAAGAGAAGAGGGAGTATTTAAAGGAAGCATGATGAAAGCGTTTATTTTTGCAGCACTGGTGTTCAAACTTGCAGCAAGGTGTCCACATCACCTAGAGGCAGTTGGGACTTGCCAGACCGAGAGATTCTCACTCAGTGGATCTGATGTGGGGAACAAGACTGCAATTACAACAAAGCTGAAGATTCTACAGACACCGTTTCAAAGAAAAAAGGAAGTCATTTGATTAAATGTTGTACAGATAATTGAAAAAAAAAACTGTACGTGTACACTTTCTAATAAAGGGAGGAATATGTGCTGCAAGATTCATTTAAATGCATTCGAAGATACAGAGCAGACTACCTGCAAAGGGAAAACTCATATTGATATCACTAGATGCAAGAAAACAATTAAGTAATATTTTAAAATTAACTTAGAAGGAAAATGTAAAATTTTGATCTATAATGTTTTAGCTAACCAAATTGTTATGTAAAATAAAGCCAGAGCACTTATGTTCTCAGCCATACCTTCGAAATATCACTTTTTAAAATCAATTTGAGAAACACTTTCGGAGACATTTTCAAATAAAAGGAAAAATAAATTCATAAGAATTCAGCCAAAAATACAGAAAATAAGATTAATTAAATTTATTAAAATCTATCTTTTTGTCTAAAGAAGAGGTAGATTAAAAAAATGTATTCACAACACCTGCAATGGTTAAATTTATGTCAGCTTGATTGGGCTTTGGTGCCCAGTTGTTTGAATAAACACTAGACTAGATATTGCTGTGAAGGTTTTTGTTTTTGTTTTTTAAATGTGATTAACATTTACAATCAGTAGGCAAAGTAAAGCAAATTAGCCTTCATAATGTGGTTGTGGCTTATGAAGTCAGTTTAAGGCCTTAAGAGTAATAATTAAGGTTTCCTAAAGGAGGAATTCTGTCCCAAGATTGCATCATAGAAAGCCTGTCTGAGTTTCCAGCCTGCCTGGCCTGCCCTGCAGGATTTAGGACTCAAGAAGGCAACATCAACTCTTGCCTAAATTTCCAGCCTACCAAGCTATAGACTTCAAACATGTGTGTCCCTGCAATCTAGTGAGCCAATTCCCTTAAACAAATGGCAAATCTCTATCTATCTGTCTGTCTGTCTATCTATCTATCTATCTATCTATCTATCTATCTATCTATCTATCTATCTATCTATCTATCTATCTATCTATCTATCTATCTATCTATCTATCTATCTATCTATCTATCTATCTATCTATCTATCATCATCTGCCTGCTTACCTGCCTACCTATGTGAAGCGACCTAACAATTCAGAAGGAGCTAGAAAAAGAAACCTAGGTGTAGCCACGTGGTGTGGGATTATGTGTGTGTGGATGAAATAAATTTGACATGAGAACACACTAGTGTATTTATAATGAAGGAAAAATATACATAACAATATATCTACAAAATTCTAAGGATATTTAAGCCTCAATAGAATTTTTATGTTAAAGGTAAACAACTTAAGAATAAAAATAGGTCCTATGACTTTTAAACTAAAGGAAAAAGATGTATCCAATACAAAGTTGAAAAGAAGACAAAATAAGAAAGAACATCCAATGCAAAGTATAAAGTAGTGAGAAACATATGTCTCAATATAACAACAAAAAATCAGATTTGATTTTTAAAATCCACCAATATTTGACCTAATAGAAGCAAGCAAATAACACTGAAAGGTAAAGAACAAAAAATATTATATATTGGTAAAAAAAATAGAGCTAAAGACATAAACACTTTAAACATCAATACATATACCAATATTTACAAGACCTGAGAGACTTATAGAAAAAGGCAGAAAAACAACAAATGTAACTTATGATACTCCTCCTTTAAAAGCTTATAGATTAAGAAGACAGAAATAAATAAGCAAAAATGTAGAATATATACATAACACTATTTATAAGCTTAAACTATTTTGCCTGTATAAATAGGCATATATGTAAAATTCTACAGGTCACAAATAAAAACATATTTCTGGATATTTATGAAAATTAGTCATGTAATAATCACAAAGCAACTTTCCAAAAAACTCCAATAAGTCAGTAACATCACTCAGTTTTAAATAAAAGAGTAGCTTAAACATTTTCAAATGACTCAAAAAATAATGTTATTAAATTATCATTGGAGTCAAAGGAAATCAAAAGAAAAATTATAGCATATTTAATATTGACTAATAATTAAACACTGTGTATCCAAATATAAGTGAAAGTAGAAGTAAAGTTAAACTGATACCTCTAAATGTATTTTATCAGGACTCAAAACCTCATCTTTTCAGAAAAAGAGAGGATATATCAATAAATGAAGCAAATAGTGGAATAAGAGGAATAACATCAAAAACAAAATTGAAAGCAATGAAAATAAAATAATACAACAATATATTTAACAGAGCAATTACATAGATAAACATTTTAATATATGTAGATAAAAATTGTTTAGGAAGACATTGAAGCTTGCATAAACTAATAAAAGTATAAATACCTTGATATGCTAATCAAAACATTACTTTTCCCCAAAGCCTCAGAATCCCATGTTACTTTGAAACAATCCTAAAATTAGAGAAAAACTAAAAGGATAGAAAAAAAATCTGTTTTCTACCCTGAACCATCTGAGATAAAGTTGTTAGCTGGGAGCCCATCACCACCAAATACTTTAGTATCTTTTTCCTACAAGCAAGGGCATCCTCCTACATAACCTCAATACTCATAATCCTCACAGCCAGGAAGTCAGCACTGACGCATTACTGTATGTGACCCTCAGGTCCAATTTCTCCAATTGTTTCAATGTTTATCACAGTAAAGGAGCCAGCTCAGGATCACAGTTTGCTTTTAGTTAATCATTTCTCTTTAGGCTTCTTTGATCTGGACAAGTTCCTCATACTTTCCTTGATTTTCTTGATTTTGATAATTTGAAGTTGACTGCGGGATGACAGTTCTCCGGGATTTATTTGGTTACTGCATATCTTTCAAGGAAAGACACTGGCTACTTTTGTTCCAGATTATCATTTTAAAGATGATCGTTTAGCAAATAGTTTTGGAAGATAGAGTTTCTCGCTCTGGACATACTTGCTGCCCATATTGTACTGCAATTCCTTTTGCATTAACCTAATAGAAGATTCAGGTTCCCTGAGCTCATGGTTCCTCTATGGTAATGCAACCTGCTGCATGTGCAGGTGTTACTGGTCCTCTTTGTGCTGCCTTATGGGAAATGATCTTAGGAAACCAGCGCAAAAGCTGCTTCTCTTGCTCCTGTGACTGCTGTGTGCAATGAAGTCTTTGTCTCTGACCTAGGAGTCTTACGTCTTCTGCCGGCATCCATCACAATGTAGCAAGCTAACATTTTAGCTTTTAAGCAGAGTAAAATCTCAGACCCTCACAGTTCTTAGAACTCAG
The DNA here is from genome assembly GCF_006542625.1 of Nomascus leucogenys. Lineage (NCBI taxonomy): Eukaryota > Metazoa > Chordata > Mammalia > Primates > Hylobatidae > Nomascus > Nomascus leucogenys. The sequence goes on from NC_044389.1 coordinate 110,719,461, forward strand.
AGGCCAATTATTTCGTAGGACATCCCTCAATTTGGTTTTGACAGGTATTTTCTCATGATTAGATTTAGGAAATCCCTTAATTTGTTTACATATCATAAAACTGTCATATTAGACATTATGCAAAACTTCTGACATATTCCTTTATGACTAGAAACTAGAAAAAAATGTTCACAATCACTTCTGCTATGCTGGAAAGAAAGAATTATAATAGTTATTCTTTGCAGATGATACGGCCATCCACATAGAAAAGCCAAAGAATCAAACAATTATTAATATTAGAATAAACACAATAGTTTATCAAGGTCACTTTACAATGACTAATTTACAAAAACTAATAATATTTATCTTCACTAACAGTAAAAAGTTAGAAAATAAAATAATATATAAGATATTTGCATTCATGGTAAAAACTGTAACATTTTAAAGAATTGACTAAAGAAAGAAGTCAAAAGCCTCCGTGGGGAAAAACCCTTTATGTATTAAAGGAACTTACAGATTTGAATAGATGGAGAAACAATCAATGATTCATTAGTATTTTTAGTTTGTAAGTATTATTAAATGATGATTAGCCACATATTAGAAGGCCAGTTCCATGTAGGCCTATCAAACTGTTAAGTGTTTTTTTTTTTTTAGGAAAAAATATAGTATACATGAATATTTATTCTTTTTACCCATCTCTAGCTTTTTTTTTGTCTTTTCCTGTTTCAGTGTAGTGATCAGGGGTCACCACCATTGCCAACTCTCTTTCTAACAAATTAGCAGCATATAAAACACAACTGCCTGTGCATCTGAGTGAGTACAGTGTGAAAAAAGTTTCTGTCAATATTAGTTTGTAAATCAGAGTTCTAATGGGATGTTCATCCACTTTACAATCAAGTTAACAAGAGAGTCAGAGAGAGGAGGAATAGGAAAACATGTTATGGTGACATCCTAGGGTGATGCCAGTGGTTATTTAGCTTGTAACTAAATGTCACCTGCCCCACTATTTCACCCAGCTTCTCCTCATCAGAGGGTGCAGGAGTGGGCACCACAGGCATACGTGTGTAGTTGACCATTCCACGTTGCCACTTCTCCCTGCTGGTGCCCTCCTGCAGCTGTTAACGGTGGAGGGAGAGCTAGCCTAATGAATTATGACGGGAACATCGCTGTAGTTTAGAATTCCATACAGGAAACACTGTCGTGATTTTGGGGGGATAGAATTAAAAATTAATATTTTAAACATATTAAACCCGTATACTTTGATATTTAATATTTTTATTATTAATTTTAAAATACATAAAGCTTCTGACAAATTATTTTTAATTATTTATTTTGATATTCATGGAGAGAAAATATGTGGTAAAGTACTACTCTACACTGAAATACTTTATTTAAAGTTATTGAGCTTTTAAGCAAGGTAGTTTAGAGAATTTTGAACTATCTATGCAGTGGTTTTTTAAGATTCCTAGAGAAAAATTATGCTACATAACAGGCTTTTTGAGCACTGATAATGATACTAAGTTACTTATTCAAGTGTGTCTTTCTGCCAAGACCAAGTTCCTTGAGAGCAGATTCTTAAATGCAGCATCTTGGTTACCTTTGCTTACTTATTTTTTAATTTCCTTATGTTTATCTTTGTTTACTTACACCTAATCGGTGCTCAATAGACTTTGCTGAAACAAAATGACGCCTTGTGGTTGACCAGTGTCTCATTACCAGGCAGCTTGCCCTGGTGAAAAATAGAGCAGTTGGTTTAAATCAAGACGGCCTGAGAATTAGCTAAGTGATTTACCTCTGCCAAGTAGGAACTATAAATACTGTAAGACTAAAAGCACCCGTTGCACACCTACTGTGTACTGAGCATCATTCGATTGGCACACCTACTCAGTAATTGTGAACAGATGGAATTAGAGCATAGAAAAGAGCATGTGTTTTTCCCTCTCCATCCACACATACCAACCTAGAAAAATAGAATTCTCCATCATGGTATTTTTTTTTTCTAACAAGGACATCGTCAAATGTATTAGTCAAACTTGGAGTCCCTCCAACACTAAAGCTTACTTCTAAATTTAGAACCAATGAGCTCTCGGTGTGTACCAAAGTAGAAAGCACATACTCTCTCTGTTAGCATTGAGGCCTTTTATTCAACATAATTCTATTGCGAAAGAGAATATAAATGTTTCTTCTTTAGCGTTACTGGCTTGCAAAACTCAGTCATAGGGAAAAACATGAACATTAGGGAAGAATGATAGGTTTGTAGAGAACATTCATTTCGGAGAATGATAGAACCCTCCATTTGACAGGTCTTTAAAGATCCCCCAGCCCAGTGCTTCCTAACAGCTAGAATTCCTTTTAAAATGACACTCTGGGTCATCGCCAGTGCTCTACCTACCTCCACCGTCAAGGAATCTGCATCCACATCTGCGTTGCTTCAGTGGAGGGTCCCCCTGGCACGAAACCAAACTCATTTTTGCTATTGCCCCCATCCGTGACTTCTGAGTTTACTTTTTGGGACACACAGATTGAGGACTGTTTCCTATGACACTTTCCTCGTGCTTGATGACACACAACTACCGCATGTTCCCTTCTCCAGGTTTCTCTTCTCCATGCCAAAAACTTGCATTTCTTAACCCTTCCTCAGTGCCTCGATTTCCATTTGCTTCATCCTTCTGGCCACCTTCTTGCCATGTTCTCACTAATACAACTTATTAAAGATGGATATCATGACATTTAAAATAAGTTAACTGTGGCAGAAATATAAAAAATGAATTCCTATGGAAGCTACTCAGGTCCCAGCTACTTGTTACAGCAGAAATGAGTGATTTATAAAATTACACTTGAGAGTAAATCCATGACGATTTTACTTACAGAATAAAAGGAAGTAATAATATTTGATAACAGGGAGATGAAAGACCCAGGAACACCTTCGAGACCTACTTTGGGACGTTAGTGGAAAATTATACTATTAATTTTAAACCAAAATATAAAGAATAGGGTCAATTTACCTGTAGGAGGAAAGACATACTTCATTGAATGTGTCTTTAAATTTAATGAAGACACATTGAATGTGTCTTCATTAAATTCTTATAAAATTCCCAGGTAGATGAGTCTATAGAATAGTTAACCTATCTATACCTTGGTTATATAGGAAAGCGTCTCGTAGCCTGGTGTTCTCACTCAAGCCAAGCACCACAGCCACGCTTAAGGAATTTAGGGTGCTGAAATGTAACTGAATTCTTCTTTTCACGAATGTCTGCTCTTTTTTGCTGAATCACAATCACAGACATCATCATCCAGTTAACCTTTCAAGTGATAAAATTGATACTTTTCCATGACTTCTCTTTTTTAAAAAAATTCAATCACTTGCCAGATTTCCTCAATCTCAAAAATGTCCATCAAATCTTATGCTTTGCCGCATTTGAACCCCATTGCATTAGCTCCTCCTCCAGCCACCAGTCTTTAGTGTCTCGTGTTGGCCCATGGTTTCCTACCTGTCCTCTTGACGAAGAGCTCTTTCCCAGTGGGGATGGGGCCCAGCTTGGATAGTCCTGCAAGAGCACAGAGCTGAATGCTCAATAATTTTGTGAGCCGGTGAAACAAGTGCTAGCTTGAAACTGACCATAAGAAGGGACAACAAACTCTGGAGCCTACTTGAGGGTAGACGGTGGGAGGAGGGAAAGGAGCAGAAAAAAAATAACTAATGGGTCCTAGGCTTAGTACCTAATGAAATAATCTGTACATCAACCCTCTGTGACATGAGCTTACCCATATATCAAACCTGCACATGTATCCCTGAGCCTAAAATAAAAGTTAAAAAATGGCCAGGCGCCTTGGCTCATGCCTGTAATCCCAGCACTTTGGGAGGCCAAGGCAGGCAGATCACCTGAGGTCGGGAGTTCAAGACCAGCCCGACAAACATGGAGAAACCCCAAGTCTACTAAAAATACAAAATTAGCCGGGCATGGTGGTGCAGGCCTGTAATTCCAGCTACTCGGGAGGCTGAGGCAGGAGAATCACTTGAACCCAGGAGGCAGAGGTTGCAGTGAGCTGAGATCATGCCATTGCACTCCAGCCTGGGCAGTAAGAGTAAAACTTCGTCTCAAAAAAAAAAAAAAAAAAGGTACATACGCACAATGGAGTACTATTCAGCCATAAAAAAGAATGAGATTGAGTCATTTGCAGCAACATGGGTAGAACTGGAGATCATTATGTTAAGTGACATAACCCCAGCACAGAAGGATGAACATCACATGTTCTCACTTATTTGTGGGAGCTAAACATCAAAATAATTGAACTCATGGACATAGAGAGTAGAAGGATGGTTACTGGATTATTTGCAACTCAGTGGATGAATGCTTGAGGGGGTGGATACTCCATGCTTCATGATGTGCTTATTTCACATTGCATGCCTGTATGAAAACATGTTATGTCCTCTGTAAATAACCTACTGTGTACCCACAAAAATTAAAAATTTAAAAAAGAAAGACACTGAACCATAGCTGGAGTATTCGCAGCATGAAATCTACAAACACTACAAATTAGGACTTTTTTTTCTTTTATTAGAATACAACTGATCTTGACCTTCCAGTCCAACTGCCCCCTCGGTGTCAGAATTATCTTCCTAAAAAAGCAAAGATAGTAATGCCAGTATCCACTATCAAAATGGGAAATGGGAAATGCTATTTTTATTAATGTAAGGTCATGACTAAAATACTGGTGAGCAAAAAGGTCTTATATATATATATCTCATATAGATATATATCTCATATAGATATACATCTCAGATACGTATCTAATATAGAGAGATATCTCAGATATATATCTATATGAGATAGAGAGAGAAAGACGGAGTTTTGCTCTTGTCACCCAGGTTGGAATGCAGTGGCATGTTCTCGGCTCACTGCAACCTCTGCCTCCAGGGTTCAGGCGATTCTCCTGCCTCAGCCTCCTGAGTAGCTGGAATTACAGGCCATGCCCGGCTAATTTTTGTATTTTTGTTAGAGATGGGGTTTTGTCATTTTGGCCAGGCTGGTCTTGAACTCCTGACCTCAGGTGATCCACCCACCTCGGCCTCCCACAGTTCTGAGATTACAGGCATGAGTGACAGCGCCTAGACTGATGTAAATATATTTATAATCAGAGCACTCCACATGCACAGAGAGACACATGATCATACGTGTTCTTCATTGCAGAACTTCAAATGGTGGCAATTCTTGGTAAAGCAGACAGTGGTTTCAGCTTCAGGGATGGTGGAAGTCCTTCTGCTCAGGTGTCGCATTCAATAGCCTCTTTGTCCCTGACCCGGAATCTTTATTAAATGTTTCCATGTGCTTTGTGTCTTATTTATCCATTGATATCTCATAAGGTTGACATATAGAGAAGATGGTGGTTCCTAGTCTCAAGGTAGAATTCTTTCATCCATGTGTTGTCCAAAGACAATTTGTTTTTCCAAAGTGAAAATCTGTATTATATTCTGTTTCAGAGGAGGTGAAAAGATCTCTGGTAAATTGGTTTGCTGAAAATCAGTTGAAATCAATTTTTTCAAAATTGCAAGGCCAATTCTGGTGTTTCTGAGATGAAGACAAAGAGTTCCCGGACACTCTGTGCTTCTGTCCAGTTTTCTTCACATGACTACATACCCCAGTAATTAAATCTCCAGAAGTTCTTTGTGCAGCCAGGCAATTTCTGTTTGAACTCTCGGCTAGTTTTAGCTGTTGCCCCGTCATTAACTTTACTTATAAATGCATAATTTATTAAAAATCGCTATTATAATTTGGTCTAGTCTGCTCAAAATATCTTTCTGCTACCCTCCCCCAGGCCAACTAGTTAATTTTTGTTTGTTCTCTATTTAAAATAAATTTCTGGATTGCTCTTATAGCTCATAACTACATCAGCACCATTGCATTTGGTCTGTCATCATTCACATATTTCACTGCTTTCAGAACCCTGCTGGTTTCCTCTTATCCAATGAAATATATGCTTCAACATCTTGTTAAAATGAAAATGATTTTATGAGAAGCTGGGATGAGGGAGAGGTGTCTGCATTATTCTGCACACTGCAGTTTGACAGCCATTGGCCTATAGGTCAAGCTAATAGCCAAACTCTTTAGTATGAAGCATACTTTTCCTTCAGCATCCATCTCTAACATCTTACCTACCTTTAAAATCCCATTTCCAGCTACACTTATCCAAAATTCCTGAAACACCGAATTGCTTATTTGTTCCCTGTTCTCTAGTCTCTGGGCATATTAGAAGTTTTTACATTTTCATAAATTCTTATCTCTACTTGGGATGACTTCCTCTGCATCACTGCAACCAGATATGGTTTCCAAAGCCAGCTGCTCAGACAATCATAATAACTATTACTGAGTGCTTTCAACACGTGAGGCATATTGTTAGGTCCTTCCAGGGATTACCCCATTCAATCATACCTGCATTTTAAAGGAGAGGGTTTAAGAGGAAGAATGTGAGGCTCTGGCCCACAAAGTCACCTGCCTATGTTTACGCATATTCAAATCCAGTCCTGGAGACAGGAGCCCAGGCAGTTAGAACACTGTCTTTATCACTCTCCATTGCTTTCTCTTGATGTATTTTCTTCACAGCAATCATCACTTTCTAAGCTGATTTTTTTTCATGTCTTTATTTAGAAGTTTTGTTATATTTTCACCTATCAGACTCTGTGGTTTACTACTCCTGGGCTTCTGATAGTCTTTTATATGTGGAAAAGACTCAATAGGTATTTCTTGGATGGATGGAGGAAGGGATGGATGGATGGATGGACACATGGATAGGTGACGGATGGAGGGATGGATGGACTATGGATAGAAGGATGGATGGATGAATAGATGGATGGAAGGATGCATAGATGATGGGTGGAAGGATGGAGAGATGTTATTGTTATTTGGGTCTTTCCTTTTAATGGGAGAAGTAATACAAATGTTTAGACAGATAAGTAAGCATTTAAGTCACATATTCAGATATGGCTCATATGTTTCTCCTATTTTCTCTCCATATGGTAACAAGTTTGAGGCAACACTTTGCTTCTTAATGTGTGGTCTGCAGAACAACAGCATCAGAATAACCTGGAGATTATTAGAAATCCAGAACCTTAAACTTCTCCCCAGACCCACCAAATCAAAATCTATACTTTAACAAAATTCCCAGTTAGTCCTATGTGCACATCATTGCACACAGTTCATGTGACTAATGCTTGTTTTTATCAGGAAGTAGCATGAAACAGCTCAGACTTACAATTGATTTGCTAAACATACCTGAAAGCACTTTTGAATTGAGAAGCTCTAAATTATTTCTGTTTCAATTTAGAAATAAAACAATCATTTTTCCTGTTAGGTCCCTACCTAATGTAAAAATAATAAAAAATTATGTACTACACAATACTAAAAAAGCACTAAGAAAACCATATAAAACTAAAATGAATTAAATCCTTTTTTAGTATTCTAAAAAGCTGATTTCAACTAAGAATGCCATTCCTCAGCATTTCTGGTTGACTAAATACCGTTTTAAAAATCAAAGTCATTTTCATAAATCTCCTTATATACTAAAAATGTGACTTACTAAATATAATTTTCAAATCCAATAGGAACAAATGAAAGAAAATTGGACTGCATTATTTCATGTAATTCATGCAATTGTTATCCTTATGCATGTTCAAATTTTATAAAGATAATAAATACAGAATAATTAAATAACTGTAATTTAATTTCTTAAAATTTAAATTATTAGTATGTAGTTATCAAGGCAATGTTAATCACATGTATAACATATTGAATATATGCATACAATTACATAACTGCCTTGACTTCTATAAAAACATACTATTTTTTCAAAAAATAGACTTCATTTTTTTATGGTAGTCTTAGGTTTATAGAAAAATTTCACAGAAAGTAGAGTTCCTATCCTTTCCACTTTTTCAGGTTTCTCTTTCATTAAAATCTTGCATTCATCTGGTACATATGTTACAACCGAGGGGGCAATATTGGTACATTATTATTAACTGAAGCACACAGCTTATATTAAGGTTCACTGTATTTTTGCTATACATTCTTTGCATCCTGCCATGGATCCACCATTATCGTGTTCTACAGAATCCTTCCACTGCCCTAAGAATCCTCAGTGCTCTACCACTTCCTCCCTGCCTTCCCCTAAGCCTTGGCAGCCACTGATCTTTTTACCGTCTCCGTAGATGTGTCTTTTCCAGAATATCATAGAGTTGGTTTATACAGTCTCTAGCTTTTTAATACTGGCTTCTTTCACTTAGTCATATGCATTTAAGGCTCCTCCCTGTCTTTTCATGGCTATGTAGGTCATTTCTTCTAGTGCTGAATAATACTCCAGTGTCTGCATGTACCAATGTTTGTTTATCATTTATCTACTTAAGGTCATCTCGCTTTCTTCTAGTTTTTGTTAATTATGAATAAAGTTCTTTAAACTCTTCTTGTGCAGGTTATGTTTGTACACAAGTTTTCAACTTATTTGGAAAAACACTCAGGAGCATGATTGCTGGGCTTCATGGTAAGCCTATGATTAGCCTTGTGGGAAACTGCCAAACTGTCTTCAAAAGTGGCTGTAACATTTTGTATTCCCACCAGCAATGAATGAGAGTTCCTGTTGCTTCACATCCTCATCAGCATTTGGTGTTGTCTGTACTGTGGATTTTGGCCAATCTAGTAAGTGTATAGTGGACTCTCATGGTACTTTTAATTTGCATCTACCCACTAACATATGAAGTCCAACATCTTTTCCTATGATTAGTTGCTGTTGTGTATCTCCTTTGGGGTGGTATCTTTTGCCTATTACTAATTGGGTTTCTTGTTTTCTTATTGTTGAGCTATTTGCATGTTTTGAATACTAATCCTTTATCAGACATGTGTTTTCCAAGAATTCTTCTCTCACCATGCGGCTTATCTTTTCAATCTCTTAACAAGGTCTTCACAGAGCAGAAATTTTTACTTTTAATATCATCCGACTTGACAATTATTGTCTCATGGTTCTTCCTTTTGTTGTTGTATCCAAAAAGTTATCACCAAATCAAAAGTTGCCTAGCTTTTCTCCTGTTTGATTAGAATTTTGCATTTTTACATTTATATATACAATCCATTTTTGTTTTTTTGTGTGAAAGGTATAAGGTCTGTGTCTATAATTTTTTTTGCCTGTGGATGCCTATGTCTAATTTTTCTAATCCTAAAATACATTGAAATAGCTTTGATTTTCAATGCATTTTTGAAAATATAATTTGTAAAGAATTAATTGCTTTTAAGGATATTCCAAATACCAAGTCGTTCAATATTTTAATTTGCAGGTTGCATAGCACTGGCTCAGTTCTGTATTTTCAGACTAATTTCAGAATAAGTTCAAAATTTCTAACAAAGCATGTTATACATTAAGTAGTGCAATTTTTATTGAATCTGCCTGACATCACCAAATTTTAAAAACTAGCTATTGTAAACAACTCAAAGTAGTGATTGACAAAGTAGTGGAGTAGATCAAGGTTCTCTTTTGCCAAGTTTTCCTCCTAAGACTCTTTACCTCTGCCTAGACACCATGTATTCTTAGGAAGTTAATGAGCAAATTAGGCTTGCTTACCCTATAGGCTCATTCTAACTATCTCTTATTAGCAGTTTCTTGTACTTGTTACTTTATTTTACCATGATTCATGGACTAGAGGTTCATAAAATTACTTTCCTCTATCTAATTTTTATAATGTATGGTTATTTTACTCACGATAAAATATTAATACAAACACTAAGCACCTTTTTATTGAGTAATTACTTTCTATGCTTATCTTATTTAATCCTGACTATAATATCATTATTGTCAGGATTAAACAAGATAAGCATATTGAATATGCTTATATTGAATATATTGAATAATGGATTATACTGTTATATTATTTGTATGGCTGAGGACCCTGATACTTAAAGGAGTATGGTAATTTATGTAAGGTCACATAGTTAATTAGCACTACAGTTACATCTGACCCAGTCTGGCTGGCTCCAAAGTTCTTGGTCATAAACTCCAAAATCTGATTAAGGGAAGGGAATGGCCTTCTATGAACAACTTTTCACCCTAAAGGACAATTGCAATGTTCACAATTCGGAAACTTCAGCAATCCAATAGAAGTGAATATGTGGATGCTCATCCATTCTATTTTTGTGTTTAACCTGAGATTTTTTTCAAAAGATAGAATGGTGGTTGTGGAGTGAGTTTGAATGAAAACAAAGTCTATTTTATAATTCTGCAGCTCTGAAAATAATCATAATATTTAGGAGTAGATTGCATGAAAAATGCCCCATCATTTCAAATGTATTTTGAGTTATCATATGTGTCTAGAATCCTGTGGTTGTTTATAAGAAAAGTGTTGCTGAAAATAAGCATTGATCATAATCACACTCTTTGTAATGCAGTTTTATTTATAAAAATAAAGCAAAAACAGGTACTTTTACTCTTTCCTTGAAGTGTTTGAAACCTTTGCTTTACTGCCTTACTTGGAAAGATCATTGTTTCCTTAGACTTTAAAATGATATTCAAGACTGTCATTTAGAAATGGCTTTGTGTTTAAATATGAAAATTTCCAAGCAATTAGTTCCTTTAGTGGATTAATTGCTGTTGCTATTTAAAACTAAAATTAAACAATATAGCTATTTCAATTTGATCAGAAAGATTTATGCTTTGAAATAAATTTATAAAATTTCATAGGGAGATTCTAGCTGCTTTTTCCTAAGTACATATGACATGTTTTGGTTAGCTTGTACTTAAGACTATTGGACTGATTATTAATAATCTAAGATTCCTTTAGTAAAACTTCAATGCAATTGATCCAGAAAAAACAAGGCTGTTGATTGATCATTGATTTTTAAACTTCACATACCCTTTATGTGCCATGTTATGGATCAGTTGCAATCGTGCCATTGGAAATATGTTAATTAATAAACTTTTCTGATTAACTTCTTGATATATCCTTGACCCAGTCATCATTACCGCAAAATGTTAGAAGTCCTTCATCATATTGTACAAGTAGTCTATAAAGAGTCTGATAGCCACTGAGAAGCAAGCAAAACCATTATCTTTGAGACATAAGGGGAATGACATCCATTTGGATAATATTCAACAGGGTCCCCTAAGATTAATAAAACTAACAAGGGAAAAGTCCCCTCCATTTGTGTGTTTACAGAGGTAAAAAACAAACAAACAAACAAAAAACAGCTCAGGAGCCGGGAGGTAGAGGGCAGAATGCTCTTGCATGGAGAAAAGGAGATATGGGTCTTATACTTAGACACTGAGCACTCATGGGAATATCAGCAAAGGGTTAACATCTCTGGGAGATTCATTTTCCGTGTGAAAAATGAAGGCATTAAACAATCTGATTCTAAGAGTCCACAAAACCCCGAAAATCTGGAATTGTGTGATTTTTCATTTGCTATGCCCCCTACCCTCTTTAATCCAAATCTCTGGCTGCACACACAGCAAACTTTGACCCAGTCTTGAGGCAGCTCTATTTCTGCCCTCTTGGGAGCTCTCCCAGCAGCTGGGAAGGGATAATCATTACCAGTGCTCAATGTTTCTATTCTTTGTAACAAGCAACCGACTCTGATGACCTAAGCTGTAACGGAATTTGTACAAATATTGAAGAGTCCATAGAATATTTAGGAGAGTTCAAGAACCATGTCTAGGAATCCACACACACAGAAACACAGATAGACATGCTGCAGCACAGCTCAGTGAGGCCACAGCTGCCACTGTTGCTGCCTGCAGGGGCTGCAGCCTTTACCCCGGCACTCCAGGGTAGGATGCTGACAGTTGCTGCTGGTATCACTTCCACTGCTATACCCAGAAATTGCAGGGTCTCTGCTGCGGATGGTAAGCAGGCTGCGGGACTCTGGATGCTATGCTGCAACCCTCTGAGTGAGGCTTAGCAAATGTCTACACACCATTCTTAGGGAATGGACTAGGGATACCTCCAGCTCAGTGGGAACTGCTGTTTCACATAGCCCGGGTTAAAGGGTCACTTTGACTCCATGTTGAACATGGAGACTTATCTTTTGTTCTAGGCCCTTGTTAAAAGAAAAAAAAGAAAGGCAGCCTTGTGCCTGACAGAGTGGCTCACGCCTGTAATCCCATCACTTTGGGAGGCTGAGTTAGGGGGATTACTTGAGCTCAGGAGTTCAAGACCAGCCTGGACAACATAGTGAGACTTTTCTCTTCAAAAAAGAAAAGAAAAGTTAGTTGAGTGTGGTGGTGTACGCCTGTAGTCCCAGCTACTTGGTAAGCTGGGGCAGGAGGATTGCTTGAGCCCAAGAGGTCGAGGCTGCAGTGAGCCATGATCATGCCACTGGACTCCCACCTAGGTGACAGGGTAAGACCCTGTCTCAAAAAAAAAGAAAAAAAAAGGCAGCTTTCCAAGGTGCCTGATAAATGGATTCGAGCAGTATTTTCTAGGTTCTGACTCCAAAATCACAGAGCTCCACCAAGAGTAGTCTGCTTCTTTCTTTGTGATGCAGGTACAAAGTGTAATACCTTGTTCTTTACCTTGAATGGGATGTCTCACCATACTTCCAATCACTGACTCCTAAAATAGTTACCAACACCTGGGATTCCTCAATCTTAAGTAGAATTTATTTCTCACCATCTGCTACACACTTATCTTATGACAACTTCCAGAATCCTTGCCACTTTTCTCCCAGGTCTGATTAACTTGATGCCATCATTTTTGTGAACCATTGCAACTTTCTGCAGACTTTTCAAACAATTCTGTCCCATTCATACTATATTGTGAGAGACAGCAGGAGAGGTGGTGTAAATGTGGAGATAGAATGCACGCTGCTGTACCTTCTGAGTGAATGAGCAATGTTTCCTGCAGATAGGTAATGAAAAGAAACTGTTTGCCAGATACCATGGTCAATGGAGGTTCTGGATCTGTCAAGCAAGGATGTCACATCAGGCACAGCACTGCAACTGGGGAACCACTTGCAGGTTCATGGCGTTCCCCAACATCTGCCACTGTCCATCTGCATCATGCATGGGCCAGAGAGATGGCTCGCAGAGGAAACCAGCGAGGACCACCACGCCTGTATGCTTATGTCTTTGGGGGTGGCACAAATTTCTGTCCTTTCCATTGGGATGATTTGCTGTTTCTGATTCACCATCTTGGTGGGGAGAGGGCAGTTTCAAGCGTTTCCACTTGGCCATTTCTTTGACAATTGCTCATACTCTATACATCATGGAACAAATGTGAGGGATCTTTCAGCTGCTAAGTGTATTCATCCCAGTGATATACTCAGAGACCAGAGAGATCACTCACAGTGGGTCTGGAGATGGCTGTACCCAGGACACGGTGGACACAAAATAGGACCACAGTCATGACCTGGCCTTGAGATACCCATCTCTAAGAGGAGAGCTGTGTTGGAATTTGGGGTTCTCTGGTATTTGAGGTTTCTTGCTTCAGCTGACTCTGTATGGGGCAGCCCTTGTGAGATCTGTCTATCTCCTTCCCGTGGACCAACTCACTCCGGTAGACAGCTATAGAGGCCTTGGTGAGGAATGAGTGGTGGGTATCACCATTGAGCATACTCAACACTGGGCCATTGTCAGGTCCTTCTTGAAGAGATCAAGCCCACCTTAAATTGATAGAATTTGAAGCTGAGAAATGAGTCAGGTCTGGAAATGGGCTGCAGATCATTCTTTTGCTTTGAGTTAACTGATGTAAGCCTTTAACTCACTTACTCTTGATGATTTTCTACAGGGGTCAGGCAAGACCCTAATCAGCTACCCGTCAGTCTCACAACCATGGCCCCTTTTCCATCAGGCTTGGCCAGAGGTCTCGGGGTTGTCTTGCTGTTGCCTGTGTCTGTCACTTGTCATTCTCATTGATGTTAGGGGGCTCAGTCCCATAACACCACACTCTGCTGTCCCAGGTCCACAAAGCACAGCTAACACCAAGCTGATTAACAAAGCTGGCATGAGCCCAGCCTCCTCTCTCGATTTCCTGGCTGGAATGTCCCCTGAATCTCCCCAGGGCATAGGGTCAGCTGATGACTTCTCTGACTTTAGGTAAAAAGTCCTAACTAGTATGTCTATCTACCTAAGATATCGGACTCCTTTCTCAATGCCATCAAAGCAATCCTAGCATCCCCACCTCAATAGCTCTGTGACAAATTCCAGGAGTCAGAACAACACTCAAATAGATAGGACCAGGTGTCTGGGACAGTCATCGAATCATGAATCATAGAATAATTTCCCTCACGTCCATTAGCTCTTTCTTATTGTCTTATATTCAGCCTAATCTGAACCTTGATCTGATACTTTCAGAACACATTCTGTCAGTGTATATGAGCTGCTCATGGAAAGCTTTGGTGAATAATCACCTTTCTTCTGAGCCAGATACATTATTCCTCAGCTGGCCCATTCTGGAAAATGGTTTTAATATTGTCCTGCATGGTATTGGGGCAGTGGTGGCAGATATGGAGGAGGGCAGCTATCATCTTGTGGTGCATCCCTCTCAGGGGAGACAGGTGCACATTCTCTAGGCACAGTGAGGCTGCTGTCTCCTTGCAAGGGCAAGAAAGACTTTTGTGAGGGCTGAAGGAGCCCAGGGGAATCTTATATTTCAAAGTCACCAAGAACATTTTCCACCCAAATCCTAAAGGATGGTGGCCCCATGATATTTACATTTAACTCAGCTGTAGAACCCCCCAAAACAGCCAGGAAAAAAAACTCTAATCACCACTGCTGTGCCCCATGTGTTATCTTTGTTGGAGCAGCCTCCATCCATGGTACGCCATCATTAATCCAATGGCTGCACTCTTTCCCAGAGGCAGTTTACATGCTCTTGGGAGAGACAAGAAGTATTTTCCCCGTAATTTCCCAATCTTTGCGTTAAGGCCTCTGGACTTTATGGACATTCTGCAGAACGTAACATTGGTCCACCATATTCATTATTCCATATTAATCAGCCCAGGTGATACACAACTGACAGGTACATTTGAAGACATAGTAAGCTGTTTATATTTCAGAGGATGGGGGCAAAACCCTGTGAATATTCAGTGGCTTGTCACATCAGTGAAGATTTATAGGTCCATAAAACTAAATTATGTAGAACCTACACCTCTTTAAAGTGAAGAAAAAATCATCTGATAGCTTCCACCTATAAGAAAACGTAACACCCGGTAAATTTCTTTAGGTTACAGATGCGGATGTTTTATGTGAGGAAATACTATTCCAAATGTAGATGGGGTGATGTGAAAGCCCATTTCAAGTGAGACCCAGAACATGCAAAGTGGGGGCTGCATTGCAAGTGGTCCTGCTGCTTATAACCCAGAAAACCTATAACCATAGAGGTCTTGCTGGTGGAAAGATACTGATTGGCATTTACGAGAAGCCTCGAAAGAAGATGCTCAGTGTGTACGCCAAAGTCCTGAAACAAGTCCGTGCTGTCTGAAGTGAGAAATTATATACCACTTGAAACATAGCTCCTAGAACTCTACCGGGTCCTGGGACACACAGAGCACCTAAGAGGAGGACATCAGGTGTGGCTAGGGTTATCCTGCATGAGATGGGTTCTGTTGGACCTACTGCATCATAGGGTCAGCGCAGCAGCAGTCTATTGTAGGAGAGTTGCAGGGCCTCTGGGACTCAACAAGAACGTTCCCAGGCACACATGTAAGCTTCACTAATGAGTGGACCAGACTCCCATAAAGTTCACCGCTGCTTCACTGGTACCATTTCCAGATGGAGCCACCCTGACAGAGGAGGGTAGTCCCTTTCTGGAAGGTTCTTTTGCTTGTTAAAGGTCATGCCTCTTTTTTGACTGCAGCTCACATGCAAGGACTGGTCAAGATGGAGTATTAAGGCCTAAGCCCCTTGCCTCAGTTTGGAACAGTTCCAAAGAACCATTTCTTTTTCAGAACTTCTGTGGAATGAGCAGAGTCTTTTGTGGTGTTTATATGATTGTCCAGTTCTCCTTCTGCGCAATACTGCTTTCTCAACTCTCACTGATGTCGGTCTCAAAGGTACTCCACTTTAACCTCCATGCACACGTCTCAATTTCCCAGAGCACCTGATACAGGACATGGGACATACGCCTGGTGTACAAACATGCAGGTGTGCCTCCTATTATGAATTAACTAAACAGTTCCAATCTGCAAGGCACTGTGCTGGGCTTGAACCTACACACCCTGGTGCCAGGAACTGTGCCCGGCTTAGATGCAGAGACAAATGAAATGCTGGGCACAGAGCAGGCCATCAAAAAGGTTTGTTGAATGAATAAGGGGAGGAATCTACCCATCCCTCAGGTTCTGCTCAGTACCACTGCCTTTTTGGAACAGTCCCTAAAACTTAGTTGGACATGATCTTTGTTTCCACTTTGTTTCTAGTTAGGATACGTAAATATGTGTACATAGGTGCACCACACACACATACACATGCAATTTGTTTTGGACTGTCTAAAATGTACAGCTTAGTGTTTCAATAAGACTTGGGAATTCGTAAATATTTACCAAAGGACAAGAAGGAAAAGGAAGAGTAAAAAGACTACACTTAAATGTCTTTGAATTTCTAAAATTGCTACCAAATTATGAAGCCTCTTGCAGCCACAGTTCCTTCATGTATAAATCACCAATATTATTTTCCCCGCCCGATCTCTCAGCAAGAGCCTCTCACACTATACTCATTGAGCTTGTCTCTTACAACACGTACATATGGTAAATATCAGCTGTTTATGACTGTAGTCCCCATCGTGGATTCTAACCCTCACTCACAAAGCTGGGGGAGCCTTAAATGAGACATTGTATTTCAGTAACATACATTTGCTATCATTCTCAACATTATCATTCAGACTTTATTCGTATGGTCTTTTGATGTTTCTCATTCCTGTTCTTTTTACTCTGTATTACAATGGGAAATCCAAATATTTTACCTATTACAAATACACACACACAGACACAGACACACACAGACACACACACACAAACACATACACACACACAAACACAAATACCTGTTTGCTTAGAATTTCTGTCTGAATTGACATAAAGGGATCAGGATTGATTCCAAGAGAAAGAGCTTTCTCCTTCCCACAAGAAAGCAGTTTGAATGGCCTCTGAGTGTCAACAGGCCGACAGAGGGACAGAAGAAAATCTTTGATTTTTCTTTCTGGCCTAGAATGCCAACCTCCTCTCTCCAGGGCTCAGTTCTTTTAGAGAATGACTTTCTATCTCCCTGACGCATGGAGTTGTAGTTCTTGTGTTGTATTCAGGGTCCAAAGAGCTATTATTGCAGAAGTGAACAGAGAAGACGAAACATGCATCATTGTTGAAATATTGTTTGGGGAGTAAAAACTAATCTGAAAATGGCAATTAAGGAAAAAAACATGGAGAGAATGGAAAGCTCTTTGGAAATGAAGGACGATGGATTGAGAGTGGACAGCAATGATGAAAAAGACTCCATATGGTCAACAGAGCTTTGGAAACAAAAAAGCTTTTATCCAAGAAAATAGCCTTTTTGTTCCACAGTTATTTTCTTATTACACCAGCAAAGGTAGTAAGTGCCTTGCATCTTTTATACATGTCT
Source organism: Nomascus leucogenys (assembly GCF_006542625.1). Taxonomy (NCBI): domain Eukaryota; kingdom Metazoa; phylum Chordata; class Mammalia; order Primates; family Hylobatidae; genus Nomascus; species Nomascus leucogenys. The sequence continues at coordinate 110,737,023 of NC_044389.1, forward strand.
TGCTTTTAGTCCCTGTATGATCTCCTTTATCTGAGGCAGTGACCAGATGGTCAACTACCTGGAAGTAAGTGGTGCTGAGGCCATTAGGACTCGAGGATCAAAGCCACAACCTTCATTGCTGCAGCTTCTTTCACAGAAACATGTCATTGGTAACTTGGCCTTGGCTGCCTTTATGTACAGGACAATGCATGGTTTTATCTGCACTTGACAAAGAGAACACATTGCACAGAAGCTCTAAGAGCATTCTGGCATTGGGCTTGAGGTAATTCTTCTGCCACTCTACGGGGCTCAGGATTCTGATCCTGACGCTTTCAGAAATCTAAGAATGAGCTGAGGATTCTTACAAAAACAAAATGGAATTTCCAAGGCAAATCAAACAGATAAACCAAGAGAGCGCCCATTTACCTCGTTTTCATTAGAAATATCCCAATGGGTTACCCTTCTGCCATTCTCCAATCTCTTGTTTCTCAGGATAATGTGACCTACAGCAAGAAGTGAATTGTCTGTAAGCTTATATAATTCTTATCACATTTACTGCAGAGGAAGATAAACAAAGCACCCTGGCCAGGCATTGACTGCTCTGTGATCTTCCTGCAAAGCTGCGTTATCACTGGCATTGGGCAGCCTCTGCTTAGCCACTGCGGGTGGTTCCTTCCTCCAGCACCTGATATGGCACCTGATGCCTGCACACAGGCTGTCCCTACCCTCTCTCCTGTTACAGTCACTTCTTTGAATGAAGAGACCTGCCTTTACAACCTTCACATGTTGAATACAATACCTTACACTTCTGAGCTGCATGAGTGACTTTTCTGTTTCATGAACATTTTATAGGAGTTAGACATTATTCTGAAAGTGCATATTAAATAAGTCTCGAAATGCCACAAGAAAATCCTATGCCTTATGTGAAGGTAGAAGCTGAGACACTAAGGAGGTTCTCTGACTCACGCTGAAATATCTTAGTCCAGGAAATTTTTCTTGATAATAAAATTGCAACAAATGCTTATGCTCATTTATGATCCATGTTTTACAGAACCTACAATTCATATCCTTTTCTTCTTCCTTCCAAAGGGACACTTGCAAAGTTAATAGTAAAAAAAGAAAAAAGTAAGACAGAAAAGGTTATTCATTATTAATAAAACTTAAAAGGCAATGGCCCATGTGCTAATCTTTCAGTAAACTGAAAATGTTTCAATATGCACATTCATGAATAGTAAGTGCTTTGAATTTTGGCAAATGTTATATAAAAGACGAGAACAGAGAAGAAAAAATCAGAATAGTAGAAATACAGAGACTTCTAGAAAACAAAGCAATGCATTGTTAGCAGGTCATCTTTGGCAGTCAACATCGTTTCCTTGAATGGTCACTATACTTTCACTAAAACATTACCATAAAAATTTTGTTTATGTGGATAATATCTTATAATCCAAAGTATCAAACCAGGGATCATCCGTCTTGTAAAGGGCAATGATAAGGGCTCAGAAGTTTTAGAACTGTAATTTTCAAGGCATTAGAAAATTAATTCTTGATTCCCATTATTATAAAAGCAAGATTCCCTTTTCTTTCACTAACCTTACACACCTACACATGTACATACTCAGAGAGACTCAAACAGGAGGCCTTAACATAACCAGATATTGAATTAAAGCTCAAAAGCTCAGAGCAGGATGTTACGTCACTACAAGGTAGATGTAGTTCAATTTACATGTAAGTCATACATTTTAATTCGATTGCCATGGGAAATTAAAGGGCAGTTTTTGCATAAGCACATTATTCTTCAATTTTTAAATGCAATTAGAATTCTGGCTTGCAAGAAAAATTTTTCCTGATTCGAAAGGTCAAAATTTGTGTCATATGGGTTTCAGAGCAATCTGTATTCAATAGTTTTAAACATTATGATTATCATTGAATATAAATTCTAGATATATGGCAAAGTGGCTAAACATGTTGTACTTTTGTGTCAGGTTATAGATGTTAGAATCCATTTGCCTCTAAATTTCCTAAAGGTTTTGTTCTGGGATTAATTCTGTAAAGATGATTTCCCATGTTTTCCTGTTTCACAACAAATTCTGATATACCTTTTATTTTATCTTTGAAAAAATATATGTATTTCACTTATAGTCTCTTCTTGTAACTTATTTGAAAACATTCTTAAGATATTAAAGTTAGTTTTTAAATGAAGATTTTGACCACTACGCATCCTGCTATCCCACTGGCAGGACAAAAGGATGGAAACATAATGCTAAAAATAAAAATGGTAAATATAAAAAAATACAAAATTTAATAACTCCAACATGATATTATTATGTCACTATCTAGGGAATTCCATTTTAATCATGGCTTATATGAACCATTTGGTAAATGATATTTTTTAGTTACTTTCTTACTCAAACTTTCCTTCAAGTGCTCGTAACTGACAGCAAAATCTGAACAAAAAATTATTATGACCTCATTGACAATCTATAATATTTTCTCACTCAAAATATTTACTTGATTGATATGTAAGCCATCACTCTTTTTCTCCATAAGCTATAGATATTTAAATAGACACCAGTATGGCTGCTTTAAAAATTATTGTTCTTTCATTTTAAAAATGAATTCCCAGCTGCACTTTAAAGATTATACTTTCAGTAGCATTTATCCTTTTTGAAGCTGTGATATGAACACAGGCTGAGATTCTCAGCTAAAAGGCCCAATAGAAATGAACAGGGTAATTATAATTATTGAAAAATGAGTAATTCTTAGCTGATTACTTCCTACAAGCATAACTAATCTAATGTTTCCCTTCCCATGAAATAATGGTTAAAATGCTAATTGTTAAGGCTTTATTAAACTTAATTGTCATTTGTCTCAGCTGAGTTCATTAATAATTAGTCATATCACTCCCCATTTTTGAATCTTATGTAGTGATGACTGAGCTGGACCATGGGACAATGCCCTCCCTTCTTCCCCAGTTTCTCTTTATGCCTGCAGAGACATCAGAGAGGGAAGGAGGGAGGAAGAGGAAATGGAGCTTAAAAATACATAGACGTTTTAATAAATACCATGTCTTTATGCCCTTGGGTAGGAGTGAAAATGATTTTAAAAAATTACCCTTTGCACCAAAGCTGCTAACTTAGCAGAACAGGCCTTAGGATTTCATTAAATGAGTGCAGGCATAGGCACAGGCAAAACAGTGAAGAAACAGCGAAGCCGGCATGGAGTCCAGGACGAGGAGTTCTGAGCCTCTACTTGTTTCTCTACACAAGCCATAAGGAAATATGGACCGAAGTATGGCCATGCTTTGAGCATAATAACCCCAGCTCCACTCCCCAGAGCCCTTGCCAGTGCCCTGGCTCACCCATACACATTTTTACATTAGCCTTCCTCAGCCTTGGCTGTGTAGTCTGAGTGCTTCTCATCACGGCATCAAGCCTCTTCATTAATGGACACTTCTGAGAGGCGTAAAATGAATACACTTTTTTTCTTATAAACTCTGCCAATTCCATCTCATTATTCCTTATCATCTTCTCCTGTACCCTCATCCATCTCCCTTTTCAGTGTTCACACCCAACAGATATTTGTAGACATTTATTATGGCTTTCCCTTGTCGTCACTTAGGAAAGTTATTCGTATTGAATTCATTTAACGTGTCTTCATAAATCAATGCAAACAGCCCCTTAATCATTTTCATTGCTTTTCCCTAAACTCTCATCAAGTTTGCCCAGTCTTGCACACACAATTAGGAATCCAAAGGCCAAATAAATACTCTCATATATGGGTACACCAGATCCACTGGGAAGCTGCTATTCTTTCTTCCTTGCTTAAGGTGATGATCTTATGTTTACAGTTGTAAATTTCATGAATTCCCTGAAAAGAATCTGCCATCCTTCCATATAGGAGAATTTTAATTCCCCCAATCACACAGTTGGTTAGCTGGGCAAAAGCTTTTATTACTAGTGAAGAGATTAAGATACTCAAGTATCAGCTAAGACTTGGGTGATGTGACATGTGTCTCCATTGGACACCATTATATTATAGTTGGGTTCACTTTAATATACAAAAATATACACATTGATCCTTTTTCAGAAAATTATATTATCTGGAAATATCTAGGGAAATTTAACTGACCCAAGAGATTATGAAAAGGACATGTTTTTATATTATGTTTTGGAGCCAGTAGTAATTATGATAAAGACAGTTGAAAGCTGCATAAAAGCCAGTATAACACGAATCCTAAGAGTTTGTCACAGCTTAAGAAATTTTTTTTTACCATTTCATGACATATACTATTCCTTTTATTTTGAAGTTAAGTTTTCCCTTTAAGTTATCCCTTCAAGTTGCTGCTGCCGTCCTCACGTTGTCCCTGTGCCCAGACCACACAGACACACACACACACTCGCACACACACATGGCCAGAAGGATGTCACACCTCTTTTAATACCTTTTGTAATTGGCTGCATCTATGTGCATGTGCAAATATCTCCAAATCTGTATTGCCGCACATGGCTGATGGTCACAGGTTAAAATTAGGTACAGTGGCCAGGTGCGGAGGCTCACGCCTGTAATCCCAGCACTTTGGGAGGTGGAGGTGAGTGGATCACAAAGTCAAGAGATTGAGACCATCCTGGCTAATATGGTGAAACCCTGTCTCTACTAAAAATACAAAAATTAGCTGGGCGTGGTGGCACGTGCCTGTAGTCCCAGCTACTCGGGAGACTGAGGCAGAAGAATCTCTTGAACCCTGGAGGCGGAGGTTGCAGTGAGCCAAGATTGCGCCACTGCACTCCAGCCTGGCGACAGAGTGAGGCTCCATCTAAAAAAAAAAAAAACAAAAGTTAGGTACAATGTATATCACTTGGGTGGTGGAAACACTATACCCCAGATTCCACCACTACCCAATATATCCCCACGTATCAAAGCTGCGCTTGCATCCCTGGCATTTATATGAATACAAAATAAATAAATAAATAAATAAATAAATAAATAAATAAATAAATAAATAAATATTGCAACCCCAATTCAGGACACATGGGAGGACCGAGAAACAAACACTTCACTCAAAAGAAGACTTGGGTTTGAATCAAAGCTTTTCCACTCAGTGTGTCAACATTTATTATGAAACACGCCAGTTTGACTGAGGCATCATCACCAGTGATCTCAATTTAATTCCAAATCCCAAACCACAGGAGAGCCAACAAGGGCAGGCACAAAAACAGCAGAACACTGAGGGAACCTATCAAGCCCCCTGTAATCAGAGGTGAGAAATAGGAAATTCTGGTTGAGCTAACACATATGCTTACTTTTCATATTCTGAAAAAATGCCACTTAACTGAATTTGTATGTATCGAAAGAGACAGCATCTAGCTCTCCTTTAAGGTTAGATGGTCTTCAAATAAGAATAAATCATCCTTTCCTTGACATTGTGATAACCTTTGGGGCTTAAATTGGACCGGCCCTGACCGGATAAAGAGAAGCAGGAAAAATCCAAATTGTGTTAATTTCCATTGAGGAATACCAGTGTCAATTGTTCTTCTTTCAAACGACAAAAATATCTGTTGCAGTAAAAAAAAAACTTCTATATATTTGTGAGGAATAAAAATCCAACATATCTGATATTTTCATTCAGAAGTATCATAAACACATTTTAATTCCTCTAGAACAAAATATTTTAAAACTAATGTATAAATACTAAATATGTCCACTGAAATTTTGGCCAATTCTGGTTACTCTATATAAATAGCTTTTCTTCTTTAAAGTGGGGACCTAAAACTCCCTATAGTTGAAAGACTAGATTTTCTGAAATGTCTCAAATTTTAATTTGTAATGTAGTGTTTTAGCTGTGATAACATGCCACATAGATGTCTTAAAAAACTAATTTATATAAATTGGGCCCATTTTATCCTCTCTTCAAGAAAATGCAAACAAATAAACAATTTTAAAAATTCATTTTATTTAAAGGGGCTTGTGTGTGTTTATATACAGGAGAAGGTGGTAGAAAGAATTTTAAAATATGTAGTATTTTAACTGAAAGTATAGGAAGTTTAAAATATTATAAAACTTATCAACTTAGGCAAAAAGATATTAGCTAAAACAAAATAAAATACTAAAAACTAATTTTTATCAAGCATCGACTATATACCGGGGTGGTTCTTAGTCCATACTGTTCACTGTGGCAGCCCTTACTCTTACGGGGTTGCAGAAGAGTTGAATGTGGCTATTTCCAACTAAAATGTGTTATTCAGTGTAAAGTACAGACTGGATTTGGAAAACGCAGTATAAAAAGGTACGTAAAATAAATCAATTATTTTTATTTTTATTATATGTGGAATGATTATATATATTCAGTTAAATAAAGTAAATGTTAAAATTAATTTCATTTTTTTTCCATTTTTAATGTCATCCCCAGAAAATCTAAACTTCTCCGCGCTACTCTCCTCATCTTCCTATAGGGCAGTGGTGTTGAAGCGCTTTACCTCATTATCTCAGTTAAACCTGACCATACTGTCACGTGGTAGGTGCTATTGTGTCCCATTTTGCAGATGACTAAACTGAGTCACAGGGTTGGAGCCCAGCTGTCCAGCTGTGTATCCCATGGCTCCTGGGCTCCTATACTCTTGAACAATTTTCAAAGTCATGCAAACACGCTCTAAAGGACACAGTAATACACAGTAATACCTTTAGTCATGCAATTTTTTTTTAAAGAGGCAGTAACTGCAGTGTGCATCACTGTTGAAATCAGAATCAGAGAAAATGGATTCCATTCATGCTTTGCATTCAGTATCTGCGTGGTTTCACAGGGATCCAAACTCAATGACAGCAGCCCACACTGGCAACATGGTTACACGTTCAGCTTCCACTCTTCCCCAGATTCCCATTTTTAAATGGCTGGTCAGAGGACCACCTTTCCCTCCAGAGCAACCCTAGTCTGACCCTTTGGTCCCATGGGGCCCTCTGCTGAATGCACACAGCCCAGGTCTGTGCAGGCCAGTGACAGATGTGCTGCCTGAGAAGGGCTCACCTCTGAGGCTCCCTGGGAAGGGCCTGGATGGTGCTGTGAGCTCCAGAGCTCCGTGGGGCAGCTGAGGCCCTGCTGAGACTGCATCGCTTTCAGACTCTGTCTTTGCTCCAAACTGCATCATTCGCTTCCTCATGGCTTGCTTGTGAGTCCCTCCCGTTACTCTTCCTATATGCAATGTCACAATCTGTTTTCTGAGGAAATGGACCTAAGACAGACAGACTCCTAGTTGTTCAGTAGCAGGAGGTTTCTCAGGTGTGGGTTACTGAGCGTTAAATAATATTGTACCTTAGACTCTGGTCTTCCGGTGCACACCAGCTCGTCAAGGTCAACCTTAAGATCAGCCTTATCTATGAGACACATTGAATTTAGTTTTGATTTTTGAGACAGGGTCTTGCTGTGCTGACCAGGCTGGAGTGCAGTGGTGCAAACACAGTTCACTACTGCCTCAACCTCCCAGAGCTCAAGCCATCCTCCCACCTCAGTCTCCCGAGTAGCTGGGACTCTCGGCGTGCCACTATACCTGGCTAATTTTTTTACTTTTTGTAGAAACAGAGTCCCAGTATGTTGCCCAGGCTGGTATTGAACTCCTGGGTTCAAACACTCCTCCTGCCTCAGCCTCCCCAAATGCTGGGATTACAGGCATGAGCCACTGCACCTAGCCTGGGTCATGTTGTTAAACGTGATTCAAATAAAATCCTTGTGGTGCAGTCGCTGAGAAATGCCATTGGCCTCTTCCGAGTCTCCCTTTATGGATGATGGGAAGAGGACGATTCACTTGTCCTCCTGGGATGCCCCAAAAGCCAGGGCAGCTGTATGGACGACATATTTCCAGGGAATTCAGGAGCTTGGGAATCTCAGCCTGTGGTCTCTCCCTTGTCCGTTGGCCTCTTTGGAAAATCACTGCTCAATCAGGTGCTTGGGCAGGTCTCCCACTGTGGGAACCAAGTCCTCTCTGGTTCCCGTGGTTTTTCAGGTACTGTCGGTTCTTATTTGGGGGATCTGCATGCTCTGTGGTTGCCATAGGTGAGTTCGTGCCTGTCACTACAGTTTTAAATAACTGACATGTTTGCTCATTGATGAATTTGACACTGATTCACTTCCTGATTATGTAAGGCCAGCAGTAACTTAAAGAATTCTTTACAATGTCATTCACATCCACTTAGAGGGCCCAGGCAAAACGTGCCTCTCGCAGCCTTCCTTGGAGCCTGTTTCTTTTTTTCCTGATTGCCATCAACTGAGCTCAGGGGTACAGATTCCCCCTCAAGTCTCCTCAGCAGGCAGTTCTTTTGGTGAATTATCTGATTTGTCCTGTTCCATTTTCAGAGTACAGTTTATACACATGCAGTATATCCAGTCATCCCAACAAATTTTTTTAAAAAAGGAAAAGGGAAAAACTTCCTCTCAGGGATATCTTATATTTACTGGATGCAATGAATTTCCACAACAGAGAAGTTCTCTTCTTATAGCTCCTGCAATCGTAACAAAGAAGCCTATTAGTGCCTGTGAACTTCAGCATTACTTCCCAATCACCAACAGCTTATTTGGGTTGCATCTTATCTCCTCTGAAGACTATTGGGATCTTCAAATACCAGCTCCTTTTTCCTAATCAAAACCAGAAGTCAGTGTTCCAGGTATCTGCTAATGAAGAGAAAATCAGGGCATCATTTCTAATTGTTTTCAGTCCTGTGACTACAAACAAGCACATGCAGATTTTACTGACTCTTCCACAATCTTAAGGGTCCTGATTATTATTATTATTCTTTTACATTTTACTTTATATCCTAGGAAGCTGGCCCCCTGAGGATAGTCCTAGTCATGGAACGAAGACAGATAACTGGGATACTTAGAGCAGCATGGACTGGGTGATTCCAGGGAAACCCATTCCTCTCATTCTCTGATCCTTGCTGTGATAAGCTTTAGCAATGTGGCTTAGGTAACTGCTGTTAGAGAAGGCTACCAAGGCTATTAGAAACATCAACATATCCTAAGGATCTTCTCTGCTGATCTATTCCAGAAACTGGAATACTCTCAATCAATTCTCTTTTTCTTGCTTCCCAAGTGCATAAAGGCTGTCCTGATCCATTTCTCCCCATTTCTCCTCTATATCTTTCAGATCTGCCAACTTTCCTTCATCTTGTCTACTGCTACCTTAGTTTGGACTGTTACTGTCTATAACTTAGGTGATGGGTTTCCTTACACCTAACCCATGACTCTCTCCAAAATTTTTGTCACTCTGCAACCCAAGCTTCTATCCAAAATGCAGGGTTGTTCATGAGACTCCTCCCCGTCACTTACCATCTATGATGACTTACTAGGAATTTTAGAGGATAACAAATCCTTAACTTCTGGCTCCTGTTTACCTTTATCCTCATCTGGTATTACTGCTCCGCTCACCTCCTGCACTACAGCCGCACTGGTCCTCTCAGTGCCCAGGGCACCCCATGCCCACATCCACTATGAGGCCATTCTTCCCTCCGCAGTTACCATCCTAACATTACTTCCTAGTTATTGCCTATAGTCCTGCAGACTTTAGGACACACATGTATCCATGAAACTTTCTCCTGTCTTGGTAGGTTTCCTTCATTACTATGCAATTTCAGGTGACAATCATGTTTTTGCCTTCAAGACATTTCTCTTGGTTCATGATACACCATTGAAAGCAAATATGTGGTTAATGTCTGTCTCCTCCATACTGTGTTCGTCATGAAAGCAGGACATTAGCCTGGCCCAACTGGTGGGAATTTCTCTTTTTTATGATTATGTGTAAAGTTATATACAGTTTTTAAAACAGTTCTTGACAAAATGAATAGGAGCGTCTGTAACAAAAACATCTCCTAAACAAGCCAGAATGATTTTTACATGTCTTCTTAGAGAGTATCTAACCCAGTGTGTTATTAGTCAGTTTAGGCTGCCATAACCTGGGTGAGTTAAGCAACAGAAATTTATTTATCAAGCTGGGCATGGTGGCTCACGCCTGTAATGCCAGCACTTTCGGAGGCCGAGGTAGGCAGATCATCTGAGGTCAGGAGTTCCAGACCAGCTTGGCCAACATGGTGAAATTCCGTCTCTACTAAAAACACAAAAATTAGCCAGGTGTGATGGTGCATGCCTGTAATCCCAGCTACTTGGGAGCCTGAGACAGGAGAGTCGCTTGAACACCTGGGAGGCAGAGATTGCAGTGAGCCAAGATGGCACCATTGCACTCCAGCCTGGATGACGGAGTGAAACTCTGTCTCAAAAAGAAAAGAAAAGAAAAGAAATTTATTTCTCACATTCCTGCTGGAGGCTGGGAAGTCCAAGATCAGGTGTGGGTACTAATTCTATCTCCAGGGCCCAACTCTCATGACGTCATCTAAATGGATAATAGTAACATCCCAAATGCCCCACCTCCAAATACCAACACACTGGGGGGTTAGGGCTTCTACATAGGAATTTTGGGGGACACAATGTAGTCCATATCTCAGTCCGATGATGTCTCTCGTGACATGTGCCTTTCTGTATGGCTTCATTAACTTCTTATGGTCTATGTTTTTCATATTACTGGGCTAACATTTAAGCAAAATATAATATTGGTGAAGAGGCCGAGGTTGAATCTATCGAATGAAAGAAACTAAGATGAAATCGGAAATCTGTACTTGAATTCGCCTACCTTGCAGTTTTGCTTTTAAGTAGGAAAATTGGACATGAATCTTGGGTCACAAAGTCATGAGCTTAGTGATCTATCTTATATGTCTGCTTTGTCCTTAATATAGTGTCTCAAATCCTCCAGTGAACAGTCCCATTGTCTTCCCAGACACTCAAACATGTCTGTGAATAATTCATTCTCTCCTGTTCTTCACTTATAAACTCAGCTTCACTTCCTCTAACCAAAGACATCAACGTTTTCATAGAATGTTAAACTGAAGTCATCTTCCACAGGTTGTCTAGGCAAGGCTAATAGAAAATTTAGTGACTGGCACGTAGATGACTCTAAATAAATATTTCAATTGATTAAATAGTTGTTTTCACCAGGGCTCAGGAAACACTATTTAAACATTTTAGCAAGGAGTGGCTGAAGGACTTGACTCTGGCCATGAAAAGGAACAGAAATCGGCTGGAACTAGCATCGGCTCACCTCTTTTGCTTTTTTTTTTTTTTTTTTTTTAATTTTTCTGTTGAGACAAAGTCTCACTCTGTTGCCCAAGCAGGAGTGCAGTGGCGTGATCTCAGCTCACTGCAGCCTCCACCTCCCAGGCTGGGACTACAGGCATGTGCCACCACACTAGGCTAATTAGGCTATTTATTTTTATTTTTATTTTTTTGGAGAGATAGGGTCTCAGCATGTTTCCCAAGCTGGCCTCGAACTCCTGGACTCAAGCAATCCTCCCACCTTGGCCTCCCAAAGTGCTGGGATCACCCACCCATCCACCCAGTCTCTTTTGCTTTCTTGATCTAAAGTAGACATGGGGCTAGCAAAGCTTATCCACTTTTGTTGTGCCTTAAACAGAATAAAAAGATGCTTGAAACTGTCACGGCTGGGATGGCACCAGGGAGCAAATGACACACGGGAAGAACGCGGGTATCTCAAAGCCTGTGGGTCACAGGTTGCTGAGATGCTGACGCAGTGGCGGGCAGCACATCCTCTAGGCTTCTTGAGAGATGATCTTAGGAACAAATGGATTCTTAACATGGACAGTTCTTTATTCAGGCACAAAAAAACACTGTAAGAAAAATGCTGGCACCATTTAAAAACCTTATTATTAACTTTGTTCACAAACAGCATAAGGAAGAAATATATAAAAAGTAGCACTGAAAAAATACTTTGAAGTGACTGCTGGGAAAAAAAAAGCTTATTGTAACGAGTATAGAGAAGAGTATGGAAATTTTAATGGAAATAGTAATCTATTTTTAATATCAGTTACATATGAAATGATTTATCATTTATTAACAAAGTAAGGCTAAAGTTTATATTGAAGTTAATGCATATATTAATCATTAATTATTGGCTATAATCAATTCTTTGTAAAACCTTTTTCTACTTGCCTAACCGAGCATGTCTATCCTGATCCTTATAGAAGCCTTCACTTTTTTTTGCTTTTTAAAGAGATTAAAAAAAAAAAAAGCCCATCTGAAAGACCTGTAAGCTCTGTGTTATATTCTGAATTATGAGCAATGTAGCATGGCCGCAACATTATTAGAATGGCTGTGATTCATTTGAAATTTTTTATTAGAGAGATTATAGGTTGTGACCTCTATAACTGCAATACTTGAGCCCTTCATCAAAGCAACTTTTCAAAACTATGATTGAAAACTAGAATCAAAATCAGAATGACAAGTAGGACACTGAGTTTTATAGCACAATTCCAAACAGGAACTGAGCAATTAAAATAGTGAATGATGATAGCAGTTATGGTGCTTTTGGCTTCAGGGCAAATAGAAGTTTCAAAATGTCTTAACTGTAGCGATTTGCCGTGTTCTAGTTTTTCTAAGGTTGGTGAGAGTTTCCGTAAGGAAATACACATTCATAGAAATACAGATTCATAGAAATGAAATACAGAGAGATATGTCCAACATTAACCCAAACCATTTTGATTGTGCAATACACTGATATCTAAGTTGGAAAGGAAAGAAAGAATTTCTGCTCCTTTAAGTACCATTGTCTGTGACAATAATTCAAGGCAGGCTCATCAAGTCTAAATTCCTTATGCATGCATCCATGGGGGTGAGTCAACCTTGATAAAATGAAAAGATTCCTGGCCTTGAAGGGGTCTGGAAGTGAATTGCAATCATTGCTACTGGCTTTTTAGAGGCAGCAAAGCTCAGTGGATACAAATTTAAGTTTTAGAATCAGACATGCTTGCTCTTAGGAGCTCAGTGAAAATTTCACTTAACGTGTCGAATCTTCTTGCTCCTCTGTTACATGGGGGTAGCAACACTTGCTGGAATGTGGCTGTGACAGCTGAATCTGGCAATGCACTTGGAGCACCGGCTACACTGAGCAGGCAGCAGGGCCCACAGGAGTGGCTGAAATGTGCAGAAAATGCAAGGGCAGCCTTGTTCTGTTCAATGGAAAAGCAAGATCACAAACAAAAATGTCATTAGCACCTACAGTACTTTAACATTAGCCGTAGCTTTTTACTTTTATTTTTATTGTGTGCATTAAAACCCTATAGCATGCACTAAGATTTCCAGAACACCTTTCAGACCTCAAGATCTGTGAACAGTGAACAGAGAAGATAAAGGGCCATGGATAAATAATTGTGATCATTTCCAAAGAAGAGCAGAAAAGCTGTTAGATTAGGTGAGATGGAATGGATCTCACCGTTCTATTCTTAGTTGTTGGATTAGGTGGATAGAATCTCCATGGCCCAGTAGATCAAGAAGAGCAATAAAGAAAAGAAATGGCATTCATAAGGGTATGTAGGTTAGAAGGGTTCTCTAGAAAGGGGAAGTTATTTGTGATAAGAAAATTGAGGCTAAAATTAGAAAATTTAAGCAGAGACAAGAGTGTTGAAGCTCATGATCTTGCCACTAAAAATCCATATTCTATGAGGTTTTCTTGTTTAAGCATAAGATAATTTAGAAGCAAATGTCACTGTAGCTCTAGGGTGTAATAGACAGAAAACAGACTTTTGAATTAGGAATATCTGGTTGAAAATCTAGCTCCACTTCATATTAACTATGTGCTGTTGGACAAATAATCTGGACTTCCCAATATTCAATTTCCTCATCTGCAAAAAGAGGTGAACACTTACTAGGCAGAATTATGATGAGGATTAAATGAATTGGTAGACGTGAAACACCTAGCGCAATGCAGTAATATGCAGTAGGTATTTGGTGGACATTAGTTCTAATTTATTCATGTATTACATATCATATATAAATTATTACACATCATTTCATTATATTGTAAATCTAATATTTGGACTGGAAAATAAACAATAGCCTTTCAAACAACGAATTGAAGTTATACTTACATTTACAATATCATGCTTAAGTTCTAGAAAACACCTAGCGGAATAATTAATTGTGAAAAATATTATTCCTTAGTGCATTTCTGCCTGATTGAATCAGTATTTGAGTATTGGTGTTCAAAGTAGACCACAATACTTTAAGAATATCATTTAGCCACTCAACTTTGCTTTTGTTCTTGTTCAAAAGGTGAACGGTGTGGGAATGAAGAGCTGTTGGATATTTAATGACCTCTCTGAAAAGCCACCAACACAATATCTTCTCTAGTAACAACAAATTATTATGAGTTTTCACATAGGTTTCTATTAAAGGGGTATCTTAATCTGTTCGGACTGCTATAGCAAAACAATAAATGGGTGGCTTAATCAATAAAAATGTAATTTTTACAGTCCAAGAGCCAAGCTCTAGTAGGTTCAGTGTCTGGTGAGGAATCTCTTCCTGGTTTGCAGATGACCATGTGTTTCTTGTGTTCTCACGTGGCCTGATGTGGGGAGGTGGTTAGGAAGCTCAGTCTCTCCTTTTTCTTCTTATAAAACACTAATCCTATCGTGAGGGTCCCACTGTCATGACCTAAATACCTCTCATCGGCCCCGCCTCCTAATATCATGCCATCTGGTTTAACGTTCAACATATGAATTTTGGAGCGAGACATAAACGTGTATGTCTCTTTATACGCTGTGTAAGGATCACTATCAAACTACTAAACATAGTGATAACCCATAAAGCGGTTATCATCATGTTTAGTAGTTTGATAGTGATCCTTACGTAGCATTAATTTAAAACAAGCATATCATTAACTTCAACTCAAGATAATTAAATGGGGGAAGAAAAATCCTCCTATCTAAACTAAAGTCTTAGTAATTTATATAGTTAATAACAGTTTACTAGTCAGTAAAAATTTTTATAATGAGGAATCTGTTTTTCATGTGGCCAACTATATATATAACTATATATATATATAAAACTATATATATCTTAATTAACTGAAAATCTAAAATAATGAAAATACAGAATAGGTCATGCTTTTATAAAAAATAGTATAAAAAATTAAGTGACAGATGCTGATGCCTGAACTAATCAGTAGAACACTATAAACTTGTGCTATGGAGAAGGAGGTAGGAAAGAAAAAAGAAGAGTATGTGATGCCAATTAGGTCTTTGAAAAATGAAATCAATTTCAAAAAGAGCAATTTGGCATCACATATGTTGGCTGTAGTTAGTATCCATCAAAAACAAAATAAAAACAAAGACAGCAAATATATCACACAAATAGGCAAAGGTCAGCACAGCTACATAAAGCACAATTTACTGGCAGCTGAAGCTGGAGATTTTTATGTCCCTTCAGAACCTTGCTTGATTCATTGGTTTACAGTAAGATTCATTTAAGTGATTATTTTTGAAGGAATAGGAGCAGTGGGGCCAAGGCTACCCTCGATAAGTCATGCAATGAGTTTAAGTGTTACTTGACTAAATCTTTGAAGGAAGGTTTAAAGAAATGTACTTAAATGCTTCGGCCAAAGCCTATAATCTCCATTTGGATTTGTCAATTTAGCAAAAATGTTAAATGCTGGCATTCTATCAAGAAAGAGAGAGAGAGAGAGAGAGGAGAAGGAGGAGGAGGCAAAGACGGAAGAGGAGGAGGAGGGTGGAGAGGAGGAGGACGGTGGAGAGGAGGAGGAGGAGATAGAAGGAAGAGGAGGAAGAGGAGGAGAAGGAGAAAGAGAAGAATGAGAGAATGACAGGCTAACGAAGAAACACCCAGACAGACATGCTGTCTTGCATCTCTTTCATTGCCATGAGAAGAATATTAACACTAGCCTGCTGATTCCAGAAGTAGGATGAGAGACATGGAGCAGAGCTGAATCACCCCAGTGGAGCCCAGTCTGGTTCGGAGGATTAATATCTAAGTACCGAGTGCATGGCTGAGCCCTGTCAAGATCAGCAGAGCCTCCCCACCAAGCCCAGGGTGTCTTCTGAACCTCAGAAGATGCAGAGATCAGTGATGATGCATGATTGTTGCATTAAGCAATGAAATTGAGGGAAGGTTTTGCTGAAAAGCATATTATAGTTATAGCTGACACATAGGTAAGTGTCCAACACTATAAAGTTAATTAAAAATTTGAGTATATCTATAAGTTGCATAATATAAAATGCATACATTAAATGCATTATTTAATATGATAATTTATGTGAATATTTAATCACATTAGAGAAATGAACTTTACATATTACATATATAGCATCCAATATAACATTATAAGTAATAAGGTATTTCAAAATAACCAGCTAGTTTGATTTTGACTTTCTAAAAAGAATAAAATAGATATAAAGACACATAAATGGTAAAAATATTAAATAAGTGTATTAAATACAAATAAAAGTCATTCAAAATAGAGTTTGAATAAGGCTCCTTGATCAGCATTATTTCATCACCATTTTTTAAAAAATGATATATTGCCTACAAAATAAAGACTCAAAAACTTAAAATTTTGAATTTGTATTAAATTTTTTTTCTTATGATGATTCCTACAGGGTATTCTTGGACATAATTTATTAAAATCTCCATTCCTGGAGATATTCAATAATTTATTTAGGTACTCTAGTGGAATTTTTCAATTTTTAATATATTGAACAATTTATTTCAAATTCAGTTGCTTAATTATTAAAATCTGCATTGTGGTTTATAAGTTTTCCAGGTAAAATATATCATAATGATCCAGCTAGATTGTCTGATATACCTTCCAGTTCTAACAATCTAAAAATCTATTCAACTACTTCAGATACCTTTGGGTTTTCTTAGATTGACCATGAAAAATGAGCTCCATTCTTCTGGAGAGAAGGCATTCATCCACTTTGTGCTGGGCGTCAGAGGGGGACAGAGAAGAATTTGTTTTCCAACAGTGAAGTGACTCTAACAAAACGTATATCTTTATTATCCAGCACTATCAATTTGGATAATTTGACAATAAGGCAAGTAATGAAAATATCATCATTTGCAAACAATCATCAATGGAGTACTTATTTTAGGACACAATTGTCCTTTATGTAAAAAAAAATTAAAGGCTCACAATAAATGTCATTTCATAAATTAGCTAAGCAGATATCATTTAAATGATTAACCTAGGAGTGATATTTTTGCAAACCTACCAACAAATGACATGTTTATTCATTCATTCCCTCTTGGAATCTAAATGCTGATCTCAGAGTGCCTTTGGGGATTTTTGGGAAACTCTTAAATTTTTTCAGTTTATAAGGTTTCTTAGAAATTATGATGTGATCATCTAGGAGCTGCTGTGTACAAATCAAGGTGCCAGGAGTATTTATGGAAAAGCAGGAAAAAAATTAAAGCAACTGAGGACTTATATTTCTAGCTAAAATGCACTCACAGGACTTAGATTTATCCCCTCTCCTACAATAATGAAAAAACGGATGCAATATTAGAGGCAACGAGTTTTAAGACATTGGACAGCAGGCATCAGAGTGGAGAAATCTTAGAGGAACTGGAAACCAATGAGATAAACTCCAAATTTCTGAAGCGTATTTCGTGGAGACATTTCCATGCAAAGCTCAGAGACGGGAAGCCAGGGAATGCAGCATCCTACTTGAGTTAAGGAGACAAAGCCTGGAGAGGCCAATGCAGCTAAACCACATAAGGCTAAGAACTAGTGAGGAGAGCTGGACAGAGAGACCACTGAGGATTTGCAGAAGGTCTCTCTTGCCTCTTCAGCTGAAAACTGGTCAGTGCAAGGGTAGGAGGAAACTACTGTAGTCTGGGTAAAGAACCATCTAAGATGATTAGGAAAGTAATCCCTGAAATTCACACAGAGCCAGATATATTTTCTGTTCCCAAAACCAAGAGTAGAAATCTTGTAGTTTATAGGTCACTGGGTAGAGTACTTAAAAGGGTTTTGCCTCAAGGAGCAGAAGAAAGTTAATCCTAAATAAATGCTACCCTGGTCCTATCTAACAAAGATTAAACATAAGAACCCGATGTTTGTTTTTTTTGTCCTTGCCATAGTTTGCTGAGAATGATGGTTTCATGTATACATATGTAACAAACCTGCACGTTGTGCACATGTACCCTAAAACTTAAAGTATAATAATAATAAAATTAAAAAAATAAGAACCCAAGAGATTGAACTACTACCAAGAAATGTAACTGCATCTTAGAATAGAGCTCAATGATATTTACAGAAATGCAAAAATTCATGACACAAAAAGATAAAATTCCAAATGGTTGTTAATTCAGTAAAAAATTACAGGCATTCAATGAAACAGCAAAATAGAATTCATAATGATGAGAAAGAAGTCAATAAATGGAAATTAACACAGAAATGACATGTATAATTTATAGACCAATATGCAGAAATTATAACCATATTTCATATATTCAAAAAACTAGAGGAAAATATGAGCATGTTATATAGAGATATGGATAATATTATAAAAGACTCTGATTAAACTTCTTTTAAAAAAACCACAATGTTTGAGATAAAAGATCTGGATCTCCACAATGAAATAAAGAACATGAAAAATGGTAACTGTGTGAATAACAATGAATTTTTTTATTATACGACACTACACACACACCCCAAAGAGATATAGTTTATAAGTCAACAGGGAAAATTATTTAATTGAATAAGTCAATTCGAATGATTAAATAATGAAATTATTAAATTAACCCAATAAAAGAAGAAAAAATAGAAGGAGGACCAACAAAAGATTAATTAAACAGGAAAAACAAGGAATATAGTAGATTTAAATCCAACTGAATCAATAATTTTGTTAATACAAATGGTCCAAACAGAACAATTAAAAGGCAGGAATTATAACACTGGCTAAAAAATAAATAGGCAAATACAGAATACCCACAACAGACCCTTATTAAATATAAAGGCACAAATAAGCTATGAGTAAATAAAAGTTATACAAAGTTACTATGGATTAAAAAATAGTTGAAATTGCAACAAAAGCAAAAATGGGCAAGTGAGACCTAATTAAACTAAAGAACTTCCGTGCAGCAAAACAAACTATCAAGAGAGTAAACAGACAACCTACAGAACAGGAGAAAATAGTCACAAACTAGGCATTCAACAAGGGTCTAATATTCAGAATCTACAAGGAACTTAAAAATTCAACAAGCAAAAAAACGAAATAACCCCTTTAAAAAGTGGGCAAAAGGCATGAACAGGCACATCTCAGAAGAAGACATACAAGTGGCCAAAAAATATGAAAAATGTTCAATAACACTAATCATCAAAGAAATGCAAATCAAGATCACAATGAGATACCATCTCATACCAGTCAGAATGGCTATTATTAAAAAGTTAAAAACAGTAGAGCTGGTGAGGCTGTGGAGAAAAGGGAACACTTATGTACTGCTGGTAGGAATGTAAATTAGTCAAGCCACTATGGAAAGAAGTTTGAAAATTTCTCAAAAAGCTTAAAATAGAGCTATCATTTGAACCAGCAGTCCCATCATGGGTATATATTCAAAAGAAAATAAATTGTTTTATCCAAAAGACACATGCACTCACATGTTTATTGAAGCACTTGTCACAATAGCAAAGGCATGGAATCAACCTAAATACCCATCAACAGTGAATTGAATAAAGAGAAAGTGGTATGTATACACCCTGAAATACTATGCAGCCATGAAAAGGAATAAAATCATGTCCTTTCAGCAACATGGATCACAGCTGGAGGCCATTACTCTAAGCAAATTAATGCAGGAATAGTATAACAAATACCACATGTTTTCACATATGAGTGGGAGCTAAATATTGGATTCACATGAGCATAAAGATGGCAACAATAGACGCTGGGGTCTACTAGAAGGGGGAGGTTCTACAAATGACCTATTAGGCACTATACTCACTACCTGGAGGACGAGATCAATTGTACCACAAACCTTACCCATCACACAACATACCCTTGTAAGAAATCTGCATATGCACTCCTGGATCCAAAATAAAAGTTGAAATTATTTTTTTAAAATAGCTGAAATAGCTATACTTTTAAGCAAAGTAGATTTTGAAGTAACCATTATTCTCAGGGATCAAGAAAGTCATTTCCTAATGAAAAAATGATTCTGGTCATCATCCCTCTGGCTGTATCTGTTCATCAACAGAGTTTGACTTCAGATTAACTGAGATTAAAGTTTTCTTCACCACTGAAGAAGCTCCCTGAATAACAGCATTGGGTACCTATCTGTGTTCTTCCATGTTTATCATAGATCTTTCCTTCTTTTGTCCATAGAGCTTTAGTTTCACTTTGGAAAACGTCCTTGCCTCCATTCTGTGCAGTCTTGTAGACTCAATATCTGTGTCTAGTCATTGATGACGAGCTTCTTTTCCAAGGCACTGAATCCTTGTAGAGAGGAACAGGGAGGGAGTGAATAGTTGATGGATTCATGTCAATGCCTTGGGAAGACTGCTTATTAGCTCTCGCTGACCTAGTTCTGATTCTTCCAGTTTATTCAGTTTTGTCTTCAATTTCGTCAGCTACATAAGCTGCCATATGTCAACCCTTCAACTGTTACTTATAGGGCTTTCTGAATTTCTCATCAAACTCCAGCCATTTCGGTCTCTTCTCTTTTCTTTGAACTTTCCAAGCTCCTTCTTCTCAAGATCCTTGCAATCGGTGCTCCCTCTGCCTGGTGAGCATTCCTGCAGTTCCAACTATATCTGGTTCCTTAACATGATTTGCATCTTAGCACAAATGTTGCTTCTTCAGAGAGGAATCTTATGACTGCATTATCTACAAAGATATGCTCACCTACCTAGCACTGCTGTGTTGTTCTCTGTAATAGGTGTCAGCACATTGCGGCCTCAGGTGAACCACAGTCCACCAGTTGGTTTTCTAAATAAAAAGTTTCACAGCAAAAGAAACCATCATCAGAGTGAACAGGCAACCTACAGAATGGGAGAAAATTTTTGCAATCTACTCATCTGACAAAGGGCTAATATCCAGAATCTACAATGAACTCAAACAAATTTACAAGAAAAAAACAGACAACCCCATCAAAAAGTGGGTGAAGGATATGAACAGACACTTCTCAAAAGAAGACATTTATGCAGCCAAAAAACACATGAAAAAATGCTCATCATCACTGGCCATCGGAGAAATGCAAATCAAAACCACAATGAGATACCATCTCACACCAGTTAGAATGACGATTATTAAAACGTCAGGAAACAACAGGTGCTGGAGAGGATATGGAGAAATAGGAACACTTTTACACTGTTGGTGGGACTGTAAACTAGTTCAACCATTGTGGAAGTCGGTGTGGTGATTCCTAGATCTAGAACTAGAAATACCATTTGACCCAGCAATCCAATTACTGGGTATATACCCAAAGGATTATAAATCATGCTGCTATAAAGACACATGCACACATATGTTTATTTTGGCACTATTCACAATAGCAAAGACTTGGAACCAACCCAAATGTCCAACAATGATAGATTGGATTAAGAAAATGTGGCACATATACACCATGGAATACTATGCAGCCATAAAAAATGATGAGTTCATGTCCTTTGTAGGGACATGGATGAAGCTGGAAACCATCATTCACAGCAAACTATCACAAGGACGAAAAACCAAACACCGCATGTTCTCACTCATAGGTGGGAATTGAACAATGAGAACACATGGACACAGGAAGGGGAACATCACACACTGGGGACTGTTGTGGGGTGAGGGGAGTGGGGAGGGATAGCATTAGGAGATATACCGAATGCTAAATGACGAGTTAATGGGTGCAGCAAACCAACATGGCACATGGATACATAGGTAACAAACCTGCACATTGTGCACATGTACCCTAAAACTTGAAGTATAATAATAATTAAATAAATAAATAAATATTAATTTAAAAAAGTTTCATTGGAATACAGCCACACTATTCATTTGTTTAGTATTGTCTATGGCTGCTTTCACTCTTGAAGTGGCAGAGTTGAGTAGTTGCAACAGTAACAGTATGTCTTACAATGCCTAAAATCTTCCCAAACCTGTAAAGAAGCGTTCTGATTCCAGTGTCATGCTATTCCATGTATTCACTTATATAACTTATCACTACCTGCCATTATCGTATTCATATTTTTAGTTGAGTGACATCATTCCTTCCCAACACTGTAAGAGTTATGGACAGTGGGTAACTTGCCTGCTTTTAATAAGCTATGCATTCCTAATACCTATGTAGTGCCTGCTGGAGAGTAGAATTCTACAAATATTTGTGGAGTGCCTGAATGAATAAATGAGTATAACTTATCAAGAAGTACTCAACAAATATTACCCATGCCATCTCTAGTATTTCATATATACTCTAGATGACATGTTCTTCTCACATGCAGTTGAATGGACTATAAACAGGTGTCTAAATCAAGAGCAGCCAATAAGTAGACCAGCCAAAATTCCATGACTGCTGGCAAAAAGATCAGCTGGATCACTGGATCAATTAGACATTTTTCTCAGGAATCTGAAATTGAGAATGTGGCTCAGGAGTTGAACTTGTCTCTGTTCAGAAGTGTCTGAATATGACTGAACATTTTGGCTTTTATTTATTCTTCCACTAAGCCCACTTCTTCCATGAGCTGGCTTGGGTATATATATCTTACATGCTTTCAAAGCAATAAACTGAAACACATCTCAAGCTAAAACTGAGCAGAAATACCCATATATGATAAAAATAGGATGGGATAGCCACCTGCATTATCACAGAAAAACTAAGTGCTTTAAGAAGTTACAGAACCTGATAACACAGGCTGCAACATGGGTTCCCATGGCAATAGTAAAGCCACTACCCAGTTAACTCTGCCTTTGTGAAAAGTGGATTGTTGGTTTGAAGCAATTGGTACTAACTGATTACTTAAAGGTCCAATGCCTTGTCATGAAATTTCACAATGAGAGGAAAACCTTCTAAGCATGCTTACAGTAGTGTTTTTGTTTTGTTTTTATTTTACCCATACAAAAATAAAATTTATTATCAAATCATCTTATGTCCTTCAAATAAAAAATAAAAACAAGTGTGATGACACTTCTTTCTGGGAGCTATCTTTACTACTGTTAATATCGAAGATTAAATAATACAGTAGTTAAAGAAAAGTCACTCTTAAAAGTATTAACTAATCTCCCTAATTTGTGTTGCATTTTCTTCTCCTTCCTGAAGATATATCAATTAATAAAACTGCCATATCATATATATGATGTATATATCATATATAAAATTTGAGCTATATATGACATATATACATCATATATAAAATATAAGCTATATGTGCTATCATATATAAAATATGAGCTATATATGATATATAATATATAAAATATGATATATGATATACATCATATATAAAAGATGAGATATATATGAGAGATATATATAAAAAAGAGACATATCATTTATATCAGATAGAAAATATGAAAGATATATATCACATATATGTATATAATCATGCATGTTAAATTGGGCCATACAGAATTCCTATATGGGAACATTTAAAGGCAGTGAGAAAATTTTGAAAAAAATGTAGATTTCAAAACACATAAAATTAACAGTGGTTTGAACAAATTGTGATTTATTCTTGAACATGAATACTAAGTGTTCTAGAAAATCACTTAGGGTAGAAAATGTGTCACATACAATTCAAACTTCACTAACAATGAACAAGATTAAAATGTGTCCTGTTTCCTACCATCTTATAAGAAAATATCTTCTAAAAATTTTATATTTGATTCTGCAAAAAAAAAAACAGGATTTTGCCACTATTGCATTCCTAGCTTTGGTCATCATACAGCTTACTTTTATTTCAAAATTCTTTTCTCATATCAAATAGCTCATATGTCTGGGGTTTTCTACTTTTTATGTTTGCCATATTTCTTATATAATCCTGCTATTTAACCAATTTTCTTTTTTTTTCTTTTGTTTATGTATTCTTGGCCATCTACTATTTTGATCTACTGCTTTTTTATCTTTCATTTTCATGTTTACTTTTTTTCCACATTTACCCTACAAACAGATTGATGTGGTTTATATTGTTTAAACACACTTCCCACTGATGTGCCAAGTAATACAAAAAGAGAAGAAAAACCTAATCTTAAAAATCCAAATCGGACTTGTTATAATGAAACAGATAATTACATATTTTGTTCAGAAACAGTCCTTCAAAGAAAAAGAATCTTTTACTATGCACTTAATTAATTATAATCATAAATAACAGTAAAACTATCCTAAGAAAGTATTTCTAGATTTATTAAATAATTTTATGATGGACCCAGGGGCCCCCAAAACAACACATGAATTAAGTCTGAGTAATTAAGTTTGAATAACAATAAGTTTAATAATACTCATCACAAAACAATAGAACTACAATTTATAGTCTAAACTTTAAAGGCTCTAATTTTAACCTGTGACCATCAGCTATCCACAGCAATATTGATTTGGAGATATTTACATATATACATAGATGCAGTCGACTAGAAGAGGTATTTAAATGAACAGACAGCACGAATACACTCGTGAATGTGCACGGGATGCGAGATCTCATATGAAGGTCAGGGAAGACTTTCTGAATGGTGTGACTCATGTACTGAGTCTGGTCTTTGGAGTTAGCCAGATAAAGAAGGGGACTATATTGCAGACAGAGTAAACAGTAAGTGGGAGGAACTGGGACTGTGATGTCATGGTGGAATCTACAGATAGTGATTAGTTCAGTAGGGCTGGTGAAAGTGATCTTCATCTGGAGGGGCACTCATGTCAGAAATCAGATTATTCCTGCTGCAAGAGCCATGCAAAGAGAATGGGTTCTTTCCCTAAAAACAAGAGGAATCATTGAAGAGATTTGACAAGTGAAGAGTTATTTTTAAAAAGTAATGAAAAAAGGCAGGGCACTATGGCTCACGCCTGTAATCCCAGCACTTTGGGAGGCCATGGCGGGCAGATTACCTGAGGTCAGGAGTTCGAGACCAGCCTGGCCAACATGGCGAAATCCCATCTCTACTAAAAATACAAAAATTAGCTGGGTATGGTGGCCGGTGCCTGTAATCCCAGCTACTTGGGAGGCTGAGGTGGGAGAATCACTTGAACCTGGGAGGCAGAGGTTGCACTGAGCCAAGATCGTGCCATTGCACTCTAGCCTGGGTGACAGAATGAGAATCCTTTTCAAAAAAAAAAAAAAAAAGTAATGAAAAAACACACCAGATATAAAGTGAGAAGACTGATGGACTGGTTCAGAAGAGGAAGCAGAGGTAGCGCAGCGAGGTTCTGGACTGAGAAGGGAAGATGGGGCTGAGATGAGAAGGGGGAACTCAGGTGCGTGAACCTCCCTGCAGGGCTTGGAAGCTTCGGGGGTGCGGGAGGAGGGAGGTAAATGTTACAGGTTGAGTCCCAGGCATTTAGACTTCTGCCCGCTTAAGCACTCTTTCTTTTGACATTAATTTTAATATTTTGAGATTGTTTTATTTTGTCAAGCATATTTTGTTTGTTTACTCTTTTATTAGGACAACAACTACTTGAGATCTTCTCCCTACCTCTGTTTGTGGAGTCACTTGCTGGTGAGGGTCTATTCCTTACCTTCTACCGTATTTTATAACTAGAATGCTTTCACCGAACCTGAATATAAGAACAATGTCATTTTGACATATGCCTTGAGGTTGTGGAGAAAAGGGAACACTTATTCACTGCTGCTGGGAATGTAAATTAACTCAATCATTGTGGAAAGAAGTTTTCAGGTTTTTCAAAAAACATAAAACCCAGCAATCCCATTGCTGAGTTTATATCCCAAAGAAAATAGATCTTTCTACCAACACATGCACTTGTATGTTCATCGCAGCACTACTCACGATACCAAAGACATGGAATCTTTGTCTAAATTTAAATGCTCATCAATGGTGGACTAGATAAAGAAAATGTGGTACAAATATACCAGGTAATACTATGCAGCCATAAAAAAGAATGAAACTATGTCCTTTACAGCAATGTGGATGCAGCATGAGGTCATTAATCTAGGCTAAGCCAATTAATGCAGGAACAGAAAGGCAAATACTGCATGTTGTCACTTCTAAGTGGGAGCTAAACATTAAGCACACTTGGACACAAAGAGGGCAACAACAGACACGGGGGCTGCTTACAGGTGGAGGGTGGGAGGACGGCGAGGGTCAAAAAACTACCTATCCGGTACTATGCTCACTACCTGGGTGACAAAATCATTTGTCTACAAAACCCTAGTGACAGGCAATTTACCATGCAACAAACCTGCTTATGTGCCCCCTGAACTGAAACAAAAATTGAGAAAAGAACAAAGCAAAACAAAATATATGCCTTGAGAATTGAGTTCAAAGTGTTTTGGGCGGGGTGGGGCGGGTCAGGGCGGGGAAGAAGAATAGGAACTTGCCACGGCTCAGATAGGCATAGGACAAATACAACAACGAAGCCACGTCTGTCTCAGAGTCATTCTAACTCCTGTGGAAGTGGGGCCTCTCCCCTCAAGGACGTGAGGCTGAATTCACCTGAAGCATGACAGGAGGGTGTGCGCAAAGCAGCCTCACACAACAAGCAGGGGTAACTTCCTGGGGATCCAGGTGGCAGTTTTCCTACTTCTTAGCGGTGAGCAGGTGCACTGGGAAACTCAGAGGCACTTGGAAGTTTGAGTGTCCTTGGGCTTGCATAGACAGAGTGGATTCCCGGGGCTTGGTTTTTCTGATTATTCTTAGAGAAGCTCAAAAAGTACAATGACGTGTGTGTAAGTCTCTCTCTATGTATTTCCCATAAGGCTACATTTATCACTACATTTGTTTCAAAAAAAAAAAAAAAAACAGATTGTGTATTAGCGTCACAATTTATTCCAAGTATCCAACTCACTTTCTCATTTTCTACTTTGCTTTGGGGATCTCTTTCCCCTGTAACTTTGGCTCTACATGATTTCCTGGATTCATCATGTTAAACAAACTTATTTAAAACATAGATGAACATATCTACAACATAACAATGCCTTTTGTCTATTTCCTCTTCAACTAATGATATTCAGAGCATATATAGTGTTTCCTGGCCTCTTTTACAATCATTGCATTTTTCCAAGTAATATCATGGCTAATATAAATTTATTGTTTATTATTACACTGCACATTTTCATTGCCTTAAATGAGAATTTCAGCGTACTTTAAAGTAAAAAGAATTTGAAATGATTTCCAAATATATATTGTCTCACAATATGCTATGGAGTTGAATGATTTCTTATTACAATTCTGAAACAAAATCTTACTGTAGGTGCTGAAATAGAAAATATAGTTCATGATTCTACTGTCTAAAAAAGATTACAGTTGGCTGACTGTATAACATCTCTATTATTAGTTCTTGGCAAATTTCTCTCGAGGGTACTTTTCTGGGGTTGTAAATGTCTACATCTTGAGCACTGTGGCATTGAACAAAGTGATTTTACATGAAGTTTTTCTGGAATCAATAGAACATCAATGTTTAAAGTTGACTTAGAGAACCACAAAGATTTTAGAAGATCATTACTACCAAAAGCTTCTATCGACAATATTATTAGACTTTACATTTAATGATGATCTATTTCTGAGTCATTGTATTACGTAATGTATAAAATTTAAAAAAATGGTTACCTATATTCTTAACCTCATTCATTTTATGTACTTCAGACCCAAACATTCTGCTCTTTCCTAAATATCTCCATATGTTTCTCTTGCCTGTGTGGCAAAGCTCAGTATTTCCAATTCTGAACTTATTGACATACTCGTGAAAACATAGCCCGAGGCATCAAGATTCCAAGAGAGAATTTCCAATTAGATTATTTATTTTTCTTTGGCAGTAAATAATTTACTTGGGGAAAGAGCATATATGCATAGAACAGCTATTAAGCAGAACATAAATGGGATTGAATTGTAGGACAAGAAAACAAAGGGAAACTGTTTGCAAAGGGATGGCGTGCGTCTCGTTGAGGGTGTATGAGAAAACGCCAGGTGGAGCATTTCACTTTGTGCCAGTGGCTCTGCCTCCAGGCTGAATGTGTACCACCTCTGGAAAGGGCAATCCAGAAATATCAACATTACAGATGTTTTTACACTTCTGACCCTCTCATTCTCTGTTCCAACAACTAAAACATAGGCAGCAAGTCTCTGTGGGTTTAGAATCCAAGTGATTTCTCCCGACAGTCCCCATTCTATTTCATTTCTGCTTGATGGGTCCAGCCACTCCCGCTGTTTCTCACTTCTTCGTCTTTGACTTCCATGAGGCCTGCAGCCTCAGTCCTCAGTCCATATCCTCACATTCATCTGTTAGATGCATTCACATTCTTAAATCTCAGTACATCCTACGCCTCAAAAATCTTCAGTGGGTCCACACTGCATATGAATTATTAGTTTGGTGATTTTATCACTTTGTGATATGAAGCCAGGTTTCCCTTTTTCACTTGTCTTCTGTCATAAGATCAAGCATCTGGGGTTCTGCCATGTTGGACATGTAACGCCATGTAGCTTTCACTCACTCTATTTATTCCCTCATCCTCCAAACACCATCTTCTATTTCTGTGTATTGAAATCTGATTTAATATCACACCCAGGTTCAATGTCATCTTCCACAAATGTGTTTGTAATCTGCCCTCTGGTCTCCTAGCATTCGTCAAACATTTTCCCAGCACAGTGTTACAACTTTATGAGAATATATTCCCCTGTGCATAATATTTTGCTGATGCATGGCTACACATTCAACTAAATCATAATTTTAGGCAAGAATCAGGCTTTATTCTTGGCTGTATTTCCCATAGTTTTCACTGAATATTGGATGAATATATAAAGGAAGGAAGAAGAAAGGAAGGAAGAAAAGGAAGGAAGGAAGGAAGGAAGGAAGGAAGGAAGGAAAGATTGCATTTGTTACAGAAAATAGTGAAGGGTACATAAACACTTGAGAAAATCTCAAACCAGTTTATATTTTTGAAAATTGCATAATGCAATCATCTGAAAAATAAATGGCTAAATTAGACATTAAATCGATAATAAATTCTAGATTACATTACTAATAAAACTGTGGCAAGGAATAGATTTATGAGATATTCTGAAATATTCTTTGTGTGTGTGTGTGTATCTGTGACGGCCTTTACTTTGTTATTACTGATTTAATTATTTTAAAACCCTTATTAAGTGCTCTGTGGGTTCACAGTGGCACTTCTCTAAAAATCTGAAAGTCAATATAGTCTTTTAAACTACAGAGTTGGTGCCCTTTGTCTTATGAAGGGAGGGAGAACATAAACTCACTTACTCTTATATGTATGGAAAGTCTTAGTTTCTACAAAAAGAAAGTGGTTGCCCTTTAGAATTATGTATAGATGAGTGTACATAATTCCAGATTTTTTTTTTTTTTTTTTTGAGATGGAGTCTCGCTCTGTCGCCCAGGCTGGAGTGCAGTGGCGCGATCTCGGCTCACTGCAAGCTCCACCTCCCGGGTTCATGCCATTCTCCTGCCTCAGCCTCTCTGAGTAGCTGGGACTACAGGCGCCCGCCACCACGCCCGGCTAATTTTTTTGTATTTTTAGTAGAGATGGGGTTTCACCGTGGTCTCGATCTCCTGACCTTGTGATCCGCCCGCCTTGGCCTCCCAAAGTGCTGGGATTACAAGTGTGAGCCACCGCGCCCGGCCTAATTCCAGATTTTTTAATAGATTCCCTTTAGAACTTGGCTGTTGTAGCACATTTATTCTATGTCTTAGTACATTCGAGCTGCTATAACAAAATACCATAGACTGAGTGGTTTATATACAACAGAAATTTATTTCTTACAGTTCTGGAGGATGAAAAGTCCAAGATCAAGGCAGCAGCAGATGTGGTGACTGGGGAGAACCCACCCTCTGGTTCACAGATAGCACCTTCTTACTGTGCCCTCACATGGTGGAATGGGTAAGGGAAATCTCTGGGGCCTTTTTGACAAGGGCACAAGTCCCCTTTATGAGGGGTCTCCCCTTCTGACAGCATTGTAACATATAAATTATGTAACATCCAGACTATAGCATTCACCAAGAGAAGGTGTTTCATAAAGGTAAAACAGTTTATTTATCTGAGTGAAGGTTGAGTGTCCCATTCTTTTAAAATCAATTAAAAGATGCTTACTTACACAGCATCTACTGCGTCTGAGGCCCTGTGACCTGCACAAGGATATGATAGTAAACAAGACAGAGTCTCTACTCTCTCCCGACCTTTGTGAATGACACCTACAGTACAATTATCAGAGGCATTTGAACCAGAGCGACTCCATCTTGAATAGGTACTGGATAAAATAACGCTGAGACCTATTGAACTGCATTCCCAGAAGGTTAGGCATTCTGAGATACGAGGTTGGCACAAGATACAGGTCACAAAGACCTTGCTGATACAACAGGTTACAGTAAATAAGCGGGCCAAAATCAAGATGGTGACCAGAGTGAGCTCTGGCCATTCTCACTGCTCACTATATTCTAATTATAATAAAGTAGCAAGCTAAAAGACATACCCTCCAGCACCATGAAAGTTTACAAATACCACGGCAACATCAGGGAGTTACAGTATATGGTCTAAAAAAGGGAAGTACCATCCATTCCAGGAATTGCCCACCTTTTTCCAGAAAACTCATGAATAATCCACCCATTGTTTAACACATTATCAAGAAGTTAGAATAAGTGTAAGCAGCTGAGGAGACCATGCTGCAGTTCTGCCTATGAAGTAGCCATTGTTTATTCCTTTTCTCTCTTCAGAAACTTGTTTTTACTTTACTGTATTGACTCACCGCAAATTCTTTCTTGTGGGAGGTCCAAGAACCTTTCTTGGCGTCTGGATGGGGACCTCTTTTTGGTAACACAGTCTTGTACATGTTATAATAAGGATTAATGGTTATAGTGTTAGTACAGGATTTCTGGAAGAAATGATGGAAGGACTGATACAGAAGATGAAACCTAAAATATTAGAATTCATAGAAATGAGCAGCAAATGATATCCCAGATAGAAAGAATAATCTTTAGGGGAGCCTAGGTTGGGAAGTGAGCAAAATACTTTGGACAAACAGAAAGTGATTTTGTGCCTGGTGTAATGGGACGTAGATAAGTGAAAGGAAACTGGAAGAATGAGTAGGGCTCAGATAAGAGCAGAACTTGTACGTAAAATATTACGGACTTTACCCTGAGGACAACAAGGAGCTGACTTAAGTAAATTCCCTAGGACTGTCCTTGGAGAAGAGATTGCAGGAGAGCTGCAGGAAGATTAGAAGCAGGTGTTGTCATCACAGGAAGGTGCAGAAATCTATTTGACATACGATGCTGACCTGAAGTGGTGACAGAGGGAGGGAACAGAGAGAAGTTAACCAAGTTGAGCGATCCCGAAAGGTTTAGATGCAAGCCTGTGTGACCACCAATTTTTCTGCTGAGGGCAGAGAAAAAAGATGGAGTCAAAGATGACACTCAAATTTTATCCTAAATAAATTTTTGTCATCCAGACAGGCTGCAGAATCCATGTAAGAAGGAAAAAATAAAGTAACCTTCATTGTTTTAATCCACTAATAATGTGGTGGGGTTTGTTGTTGTTGTTGTTGTTATTGCAGCATAACAAGTAACTTTCTAGCTGATACAAGCTATAAGGAATAAGAGCAGTGTGTGTGTGTGTGTGTGTGTGTGTGTGTAAATAACAATAACATGAAAAAAAACACTGAGGTGAATGTGATTTTGAAGGTAGGTTTGTCTTCCATATAAACTATGCTGTTTTCATCCATCTATGAGACTATGACAAAGCTAATAATAAATCAATGGGAAAATTTCTTGCTGGGTTTTCAAGCAAAACAAGTTAATAGGGTTCCACTTAATTTATGAATGAAGATGCCCTGTGAATTTAGCGACATCCTACTGTGAGAAAACAGCACCTCCTCTGTCCCTCTGCTGCCTATTTCTAGTTGATGTGTCTCTGCTGAAACTGGTGGCTGTCTCTTGACAGGAGGTGACACATTATAGCCAGGACTTTCCTTGCATTTTACTTCTGCAGGAAACTGTAAGAATCAGCTATTTTTTACTCTCATTTGCAAGCATAATACTATATAACATTGTCAAAAATGAATCTTTTTGAAAGCTACGGCATAATCTGAAGTATCACCAACAACTAGTTTTCTTGTCAAATACAGTGAAGTTGAACTGAAAAAAAATATTCTTTTAAAATAAAGCAATGGAAACATGTAGCCATCTGACAGTGAAACTAAGCCAGACTTTATCCTTCCAGGGGACATTACTGCCATTGGTTCTCCCCTCCTCCTCGACCAACGACATGGAACGTGCCACCCCTTCCATCCTTACTCCCCTCACTACTGAGAGGACGGAGTGTCACTGAATTTTTCATGAGAATCTGACTTTCCTTTAGGGCTTTGACCTATTTTTCTTCTGGCTTACAGCTTGCACTGGTCCTGAAATATGTTAGAGTGGGGCATACAACAGGCAAAGTAGTCTCTCCCCAGCTCTTGGCAATTGGATAAAATGAGTTCAATTTTCTTACTGGTTCCTTTCTAGAGATAGACAGAACCCACTCTGTCTTCAACTAGCACAGAATGACTGACATCCAAAGACTAGTCCAGTCACGGTTATGCTAAAAACAATTAGCATAAGCAATGACAAAGACTGTATTTACTGTGGGGATACGAAGTATTAGAAAAGTTAATTTTATCATCTTATTTGATGGAAATTTGCTTGTTACAGAGTTGTTTGTGGGTATATAATAAAAAATATAAAAATTTCTACTCACACACTAACAGTATATTAAGGACGAGCATGAATTTTTCCTAATATGGCACAAGGCAAAGCAGAGAAAAGAAATCACATAGTGCGGAAGATGGAGGGTTGAATTGTTAAGTTATCATTTAAAAGATAAGCCATGTGGGCCCTGGGGAGCTTTATCCCCTTTAACAACATGTATGTGAGTGGTTATTGTAGTGTAGTTTTGTCAAGGGAACTTAGTAATGAGATAAAATAACAGCTGTATATTTTGTAGAGAAGTTTGCTTAGGAAGGCAGTTGCCATGGGAACACCTGGCAATAGCGATTTGATTTTGTGTTGTATGAAACCGATGAGTTTACTTTGTCTAGATAATTTTCCTCAGGCTGGCAACTTCTGGGGGAAAGGGAGCTAGCCTTTTCCAGAAATTTGCATATTAAAACGACCCACTTCATTTCAGAGTAGAGGTGGAGAAGGCTTTATTGACAAGCCTCCTCACCAATGAATCACATACTTATACCAAAAAATGCACATGGTGTAAATTTACCACGTTTCGAAAGAGCTCTGCCTGCCTCAGCCTGTGCTCTGGAGCTCTGCGTTACGCAAATGAGTCACGTTCAATTATAAGTCCTCAGAAATTTGCTTAAAATCCTTGCAGCTGGGAGATGTAAAAAACCTTATGAATGAGGAAAATCGAAGTGAATTATACTTCACGGGGAAGTCTCTCAATGAAAAATGTGGTAAACAGCCCTGGAGGAAAAAAAGGAAACAGATGCTGACTGATAAGAAATGCTTATTTTAACAGGGAGACACCAGCATGGATGTACTGATGTTTAAAGAAGGACTCAGCAGAGCTGGTTTTTCTCTCTGCAGGTGGCTCGGCTTCAGTGAACTGAAATATCTTGATCAAAAGATAAAATGCATTTCACTTCTGAGAGTGAAAACAGGTGATCCTTTCATTCAGCTCTAGGAATCCAAGATGGCCAGGGCTTGCACACGCATACAGAATGCAAATCGGTCACACAGCCTGAGAATGTCTACCCTCCAATGTCAACCCACATTGCACCAAGGAGGGGACAAAAGACAAACAAACTCACATGGCCATCCCCAAGGAACCTCGTGCCCTAGGCCTCCACAACCACTCTTAGTAAGAAAACTTTCTACTTTGCAGATTCCTTGATAAAGTCAGTTGAATCTGACACAGGTAGAGATTAATGATCATGTCCTAGGCTTAGAAAAAGGTCATCTCCCTAAGAAGATCCAAGGTCTTTTGGTCAAAGAAAAACGCAGAAGATTATGGAAAGATAGAGGAAAAAAGATTAGATTGCTTTTTAAGTTACTGCTGGAATTAAGAAACTTTAGAGGAGTAACGTTAATTATTTTAGTAGAATCTGTCTTTCAGGACTGTGTCTCTTTTCAAAAGCAGAAAGTTATTAATCTTGCTGTATGAGCTTGCTTTTTTTTTTTTTTTTTTGCTTTGAGCCTGGAAAGAGCGGTCTAGGAGTTTATCTCTGTTTTATCTTTCTTTGCCTGTTTGCAGACAGAGTCATTTATCTGGGCGTAGAATATGAGAAGCTCCCTGAATTCATGTGGTAGAAACCAACTCTGTGTTTTTCAGGGCATCCTTTGACAATTTAAAGTCATATTATAGGAAGCTGCATCTGATTGTGACCGGGGGTTTCATTGTGATGATGCATTGATTTTGCCCTATCTCAAAATAGTTTGCATGGGCTAGCGTGGGAAATATACATGGGCATTTCAGAATAATTACAAGAGTGAACAAGTATTTATCACGCATTATGTGTCTGACACTGTGATCTCTCAGTGTTATTTCATTGTATCTTCAATATAAGATGGCAGATCAGTACTATTGATATCTCCACTTTAAAGGTAAGGAAACTGAGGCCTTAGAACTTGCTCACGTTCTCAAAGTGGATTGTTTTAGAGCTGGAATTTGAGTCAGGCTGTGGGACTCGAGAACCTTTGTTCCTAAGCTCATCACCATACACTGCATAGTTTGGAAGACACTCTAGATGACTCCCCTTCCCTAATAATTACCTCCATCCAGCCTCTGAAAATGGAAAGCTGCAGAGTGTGGCCAAAAGTTCTAGAGAATATTGTAGCTTACTTAATGAATCACACTTCTCCGTATATATTTTGTTATTCAGTTTTGTAATTAATCTGGAATCTACCCAGATATTCCAACATCTTGAAAGTCCTAATGTACTAAAGACATTGACCAATTTAACTGTAGCCAACCACTTTTTACAATTGTTTCCGTTTGAGGTCCTCAAAAATATTTGAAAGAAATGAAATCAGGGCTGTATAAGAATGGAATATAGGGCCCATAAGAACATAATAATAGAAATTGAAGTTCAACTAGAGTCCCCTTAGCTTCAGAAAGCTTAACTACAGATACAGTAATAAGCTGTTATTTATCTTTACTTTGGGCGTCATAAGAAAAAGTGTTTAGCTTGGGGTGGAAATCACACAAGCTATGCAATGAAAGATATGTTCTGCTGGTGCTCAGGAATTTAGTAATGGAAATGCCTTCCAAAGAGAACCTTCCGAAGGAATAGCTTGCTTGGAAGACAGAGCTCAAAAATGTGTGGCAGAAGCTCAGAAGGATTAAGGTTGGGGATTCTGTGATTCTATAGATTTTGTGATTTATGAATTTATTTCCACATCTAACAGTCCTATCTTCCATATACCAACACATTTTTTTGCATTGTCTCTTGTTTAATGTATTTTTTCTTTCTTTCTTTTTTTTTTTTTTGAGATGGAGCCTCACTCTTGTCACCCAGGGTAGAGTGCAATGGCATGATCTCAGCTCACCGCAACCCCCGCCACCCGGGTTCAAGTGATTCTCCTGCCTCAGTCTCCCAAGTAACTGGGATAACAAGCATGCACCACCACGCCCAGCTAAATTTGTATTTTTAGTAGAGATGGGGTTTCACCATGTTGGTCAGGCTGGTCTCCAACTCCAGACCTCAGGTGATCCACCCACCTCAGCCTCCCAAAATGTTAGGATTACAGGCATCAGCCACCACGCCTGGCCTATTTAATAGATTTTTAATAAAATTTGAAAATGATTTGACCTGTCACAATTTTCTTCTTAATTCTGCATTAAAGTAAGAATTAATTTAAATTCTAATACAATAAAATATTTGCTCCAGTTAAAAAATTAAAAGTTATACATGATAATACATGTAGAATATTGACTTTAGCAAAAAAGGCCAGTGTTATTTTAAGGGAAAGTTCTCTTCTCTGATATGTTTTGTTATCTTCAAATTACTCACCCTACCTCCCTAGTTCACTGAGTGTAGAAAAAAGAAAAGAGATTAGTAGCAGATTCGGTAGGATTTCAGAGCCCAAGAGGACAAAATAAACTGGTGCTAATGCTGAAAATTTCTCCCATCTGTGATTGCTCCTATGTCCAGGAAATGCCTTTAACTCTTCAGCTTAGAAATGTCATTGGCTGAGATACATGAGGGCGGATGCTGCACCCTGCTTAGGTGCTATTTGATTAGGCCCATTTTGCTTTATGGCAAAGGTCTAGCAAGAATCCACTTTCTAACACAGTGGATAAGAGCTGTTTCTATAAACACTCCAAATGTATTTTCCTGTTGAAAGCATGGGGTGCACTTCAAAAAGATTGCTCACAATTGAGCAAGGCATCCTTGTACAAAGCTCTTTAAGATATAATGCCAGACTTACCTCATGGGGGGCTGCTGCTGAATGCTGAAATGAATTACGGGAAGTGTTATGAGGATGCATGCTGAGACTTTAGAAAATGCAGGCCTCTAGACCTGCTTGCCGAATCCAGACCAATTCTGGCTATGTTATTGTTTGCCACTACCTGATGAACTTTCCCCCCATCCCACATTCATATATATAAGAATGTGTGTGTGTGTGTGTGTGCGTGTGCATGTGTGTGTATATATATACAAAACAGTTACATATATAGCTATGCATATATAACTGTATATACACACACACATATATATGTATAGTTATATTTACATATATTTATGTACACACAAGAAGGCATCTCTTAGGGTGTCTTGGTGTGTGTATGGGTATATACGCATGTGTGTGTGTGTGTGTGTGTGTGCATGTGTTTTCTGGGTCACTGAATCTAATAGTTTCTTACAGATTTCAGAGGCAATGCCGTATGTGTACCTTAATAAACATTAAAATTCATGTTGGCTTTGATTAAATGTGAAATTGGAAGTATTCTGTTTTAAGAACAATCTTTTAATGCACATTAATATTTGGATTTGATAATAAATAATTATTTTCATTAAACAGACATGTTTCCATTACTATTAAAGTTGTGAAGTTTGCGATTCACAAATTGGAGGAATTTCCCGCTCCCGTTCCCCAGTCCTTCTACTGACCCTTCTGCAAATCCACATGATCACATGGGTGACTCACAGCACCTGTGATGGTTCTTTATGAACTGAAAGAGAGGATTCTTCTCTTTAGGACCTAATCCCAGAGCATCCCCAAGACTTTAGAACTGTGACTAAAAGATGGACTCAATTTATTTATCATAGGCTGGATCCTCACCATGTTTGAAGCTCTGGGTGGCCTTGACTTCTGCCCTGTGGACCAGTAACAGAAGCCAGTTGCAAAGAGAGACGAATAGGCCGGGCGCGGTGGCTCACGCCTGTAATCCCAGCACTTTGGGAGGCCGAGGCGGGCGGATCACGAGGTCAGATCGAGACCATCCTGGCTAACACGGTGAAGCCCCGTCTCTACTAAAAATACAAAAAATTAGCCAGGCGAGGTGGCGGGCACCTGTAGTCCCAGCTACGTGGGAGGCTGAGGCAGGAGAATGGCGTGAACCCCGGGGGATGGAGCCTGCAGTGAGCCGAGATCGCGCCACTGCACCCCAACCTGGGCAACAGCGAGACTCCATCTCAAAAAAAAAAAAAAAAAAAAAAGAGAGAAGAATGAAGTCAACATACAGAGGCTGTCTTTTGCCAAGACCTTTCATGCCAGATGGGTCTTTGAAATAATGCAAAAGCATCTGTTATTCAGGTTTCCTTTTTTCTTCTTCAAGTGCTTTTCATTCTGAAAAAAATAGAAAAAATACAAAAATAAAAAAAAATTTTAATGTAAAAAAACAAGTTTATGACAAGGCATTATCACAGAACCATGAGTGCAGGCTACCATTAGAATAGTTAGTAAATAATGGCATATTTTAAGTCATCCTCGAAAAATTTGTGAATGTTGTAATTAAAAACAACAAATATTTGAAAAAGCAAATTTATAAGAAACTACGTCTTCATAACTTCACAGTAATTTAAAAATTTCCTTAAATATAGTAGCATGAAAGATAAGCTACACAAGGCTCAAGGAATTCCTACGATAATTCCTTCTAATGACTCAAAACACTAATAGTTTTAGAAAATTGAGTAACACATTTCTGATAAGCTAAGCAATATCTTCTTTTTTTTTTTTTTTCTTTTTAAGACAGAATCTAGCTCTGTGGCCCAGGCTGGAGTGCAGTGGCGTAACCTTGGCTCACTGCAACCCCTGCCTCCAGAGTTCAAGCGATTCTCCTGCCACAGCCTCCTTGGTAGCTGGGGTTACAGGTGTGTACCACCATGCCCAGCGAATTCTTGCAGTTTTTAGTAGAGAGAGGGATTCACTATGTTGGCTAAGCTAGTCACGAACTCCTGACCTCAAGTGATCCGCCTGCCTTGGCCTCTCAAAGTGCTAGGATTACAGGCATGACCTACCCCACCTGGCCAACATCTTTATCAAATGACTTTGTTTGTTTGTTTGTTTGATGAAGACCGTAAGCTAACATTTGGTACTAGGTAAGAAGGCAAGTATGCATTTATCATGAAAAGTCTTATCTTGCATATCCTCAAGCTATTAAACATTGCTCCCTTATTATAATCTGACTCACCTATTTAAGCTAGTATATATATATATATATATATATATATATTTATTATTTGTGGCATATTCCAGCATGCCTCTGATACTCAGAAGAGTGTTCCTTAATTTAGTTTAGTTTTATTTTTCAACTTTTATTGTAGATTCAGGGATACATATGTAGGTTTGTTATACAGGCAAACTCATGTCACCAAGATTTATTGTATAGATTATTTCATCACTCAGGTACTGATCCTGGTACCCACCAATTATTTTTTGTTATCCTTTCCCTCCTCCCAACTGCCACCTTCCAGTAAGCCCCAGTGTCTCTTATTCGCCTCTTTGTGTCCATGTGTTCTCATCATTTAGCTTCCACTTTTAAGCGAGAACATGTGGTATTTGGTTTTCTGTTCCTGTGTTAGTTTGCTAAGAATGATTGTCTCCAGTTCCATCCATGTTCCTACAAAGGACATGATCTCATTCTTTTTTATGGCTGCATAGTAATCAGTGGTGTATATGTACCACATTATCTTTATCCATTCTACCATTGAAGGGCATTTAGTTTGATTCCATGTCTTTGCTATTGTGAATAGTGCTGCAATGAACATACACATGCATGGTCTTTATGGTAGAATGATTTATATTCCTTTGAGCATATATACATTAATGGGATTGCTGCGTGGAACGGTAGTTGTGTTTTTAGGTCTTTGGGGAATCACCACAGTGCTTTCCACAACAGTTGAACTAATTTACACTCTCGCCAACAAGTGTATAAGCATTCCTTTCCCTCCACAACCTCACCAGCATCTGTTATATTTTTACTTTTTAATAATAGTCATTCTGACTGGTGTGAGATGGTTTCTCATTGTGGTTTTGATTTGCATTCCTTTAATGACCAGTGATATTGAACTTTTTTATGTATGCTTTTTGGCCACATGTATGTCTTCTTTTGAAAAGTGTCTCTTCATGTATTTTGCCTATTTTTATGGGGTTGTTTGTTTTTTATTGTTGTTGTTAATTTGTTAAAGTTCTTTATAGATGCTGGATATTAGACCCTCGTTAGATGCATAGTTTGCAAATATCTTCTCCCATTCTGTAGGTTGTCTGGTTACTCTGTCGACAGTTTATTTTATTGTGCAGCTCTTAAGTTTAATTAGATCACATTTGTCAATTTTTGCTTTTGTTCCAATTGCTTTAGGTGTCATTGTCATTAAATCTTTGCCAGTTCCTATGTCCAGAATGGTATTGTTTAAGTTGTCTTCCAGACTTTGTATAGTTTGGGGTTTTACATTTAAGTCTTTTATTCATCTTCCATTGATTTTTATACATGGTGTAAGGAAGAAGTCCAGTTTCAACTTTGTGCATGTGGCTAGCCAGTTATCCCAGAACCATTTATTGAATAGGATTTTCTTTCCATATTGCTTGTTTTAGTCAGTTTTGTTGAAGATCAGACGACCATAGGTGTGCAGCCTTGTATCTGGGCTCCCTATTCTGTTCTGTTGGTCTATGTGCCTGTTTTTGTACCAGTACCATGCTGTTTTGTTTACTGTAGCCTTGTAGCATCATTTAAAGTTGAGAAATGTGATGCCTCCAGCTTTGTTCTTTTGGCATAGGATTTCCAGAGCTATTTGAGCTCTTTTTTGGTTCCACATGAATTTTAAAAGTTTTTTCTAGTACTGTGAAGAATGTCTTTGGTAGTTTGGTAGAAATAGCATTGAATCTGTAAATTAATTTGAGTGGTATGCTATTTTAATGATATTGATTCTTCTGATCCCTGAGCATGGAATAATTTTCCATTTGTTTGTGTTATCTCTGATTTCTTTGAGAAGTGTTTTGTAATTTTCATTGTAGAGACCTTTCACCTCCAAAGATAGCTGTATTCCTACATATTTTATTACTCAGAAGAGTTTTCAATGTATTAAAATTATTTTCTATATCTCTATCTCAAGATTCATCTGAGCTTTATATGTTAAAGGTGTCACACAAGAAGGCATTCTTAAGTAACAAGAATTACACAAATATTATATCAAGATTTTTACTAAATAACTTCCAATAGAATAATCAATCTTTTCATCATTAGTCAACATGTAATAAATACCTA
Organism: Nomascus leucogenys; assembly: GCF_006542625.1. NCBI lineage: Eukaryota > Metazoa > Chordata > Mammalia > Primates > Hylobatidae > Nomascus > Nomascus leucogenys. The sequence continues at coordinate 110,777,690 of NC_044389.1, forward strand.
CCAAGTACAGGTTTGTACTTGTTCTTCCTTTACAATACAGTTCTCACTCAGGGTATCTCCAAACTACATGAAATAAAAAATCTGAAATAAAGACATGTAAAATTTTTAGATTGGGTATGTTGCTGTCTTAGTCTGGTTTGTGCTGCTATAACAGAGTACCTGAAACTGGCTAATTCCAAATGACAGAAATTTATTGGCTCACAGTTCTGGAGGCTGGGAAGTCTAATATCAAGCTGCTTGGCATCTGACAAGGGTCTTCTTGCTGTACCATCCCATGGCAGAAGGCCAGAGAGCAAGAGAGGACCAAACTCTACTTTTTCTAGGGAACTCACCTGTGAGTTAACAGCATTAATTCAATAATGGGGGGAGAACCCTTGGGCTAATCACATCTCATTAGGCCCGACTTCCTAACACTGTTGCATTGGAGATTAGGCTTGCAACACATGCTTTTTGGAGACACATTCAGACTGTAGTAAATAGGAAGTGTCAACATTGTCACAATGTAAGTTCTTCCTAACTTGATTCATAGATTCAACATAATCTCAATAAAAATCTAAAATGTAATTTCATACATATTGAACAATAAACTGATTCTATAGTTTATATGCTAAGGCAAAACTCCAGAAGAGCCAACACAATATTGAAGGTGAAGAACAAAGTTGAATAACTAACACTATCCAATGTCAAGACATACCCTAAAGTTACAGTAATCAAGACAATGTGGTATTGGTGAAAGAACAGACACGTAGATCATTGAAACAGAACAAGAAACTGAGAAAGAGTTCCACACAAATATATATATATATATATATATATATATATATATATATATATATTTGTAGTCAATTGATGTTTAAAAAAAGAAGAAAGGCAATACAACAGAGAAAAGTCTTTTAATAAATGGTGCTGGCATGACTGCTCATGCACATGAAAAAAATGAATTTAGACACAGAATTTACACCCTCCACAAAAATTGACTGAAAATGTATCATAGACCTAAATGTGAAATGCAAGAGATTAAAACTCCTAGAAAGTTACAGAGAAGAAAATCTAGATGACCTTGGGTACGGCAATGACTTTTAGATACAACACCAATGCACAATACATGAAATAAACAATTGATAAGCTGGACTTCATTAAAATTAAAAACATATTATCTGTAAAAGACACTGTCAAGAGAGTGAGAAGATAAGCCACCAGCTAGGATAAAATATTCAGAAAACACATATCTGATAGATATATTCAAAATATACAAAGAAGACTTAAAATTTAACAACGAGAAAATAACCTGATTTTTAAAAATGGGCTAAAGACCTGAACTGACATCTCGCCAGAGTAGATACACAGATGGCACACAGGCATGTGAAAAGATGCTTAACGTCATATGTCATTAGGAGATTGTAAATTAAAAGAAAATAAGACACCTATTAAAATAGCAAAATTCAAAACACTGACAACACTGAATCCTGGTGAGGATGTAGAGCAACAGATTCATTGCTGGTGAGAACACTTTTGTAGACAATTGAGCATTTACTTATACAACTCAACACACTCTTACCATATAATCCAGCAATTGTGCTTCTCGTTATTTGCTCAAATAAGTTGAAAAATTATGTCCACACAGAAATTTGCACACAGATATTTATAGCAGCTTTATTCACAATTGTCAAAACTTGGAACAAACCAAAGTTTCCTTCAGTAGGAGAACAGATGCACAAATTGTGGTACAACCAGACAATGAAATAATATTCAGTGCTAAAAAAAAGATGAGCTCTTAAACCATGAAAAGACATGAAGAAAACTTAAATGCATATTACTAAATGAAAGAAGCCAATCTGAAAGGCTTCCTATTGTAAAATTCCAACCACTATGGCATTCTAGAAAAGGCAAAATTATGGAGTCAGTGAGAAGATCAGTGGTCTCCTGGGGTTATAGGTAGGGAGGAATGAACAGCCAGAGCAGAAAGGATTTTAGGGCCATGAAACTATTCTTAAGGACACTATAATAATCAATACATGCTATTATAAATTTGTCAAAAGCTATACAATGTACAATACCAACAGTGAACCCTAGTGTAAACTGTGGGCTCTGGGTGATAATGATGTGTCATGTCAATGTAGGTTTTCAATCATTACAAATGTACCCGTCTGTTGGGGGATATTGAGAATGAGGGAGTTTGTGCATACGTGGGGGCAGAAGGGTATATGGGACTCTCTGTATCTCCTGATAAACTTTGTTGTGAACCTAAATCTGTTCTAAAAATTACAATCTATTAAATAAAAGACAACACTAGTAAAGGTAATTATCAGGGGGACCCACCCCTGATAATTCAACGTAGGTTCTTTTCTATTTCCCTAAGTGTCGGCCGGTCTGAGAAATAAAGGGAAAGAGTACAAAAGAGAGAAATTTTAAAGCTAGGTATCCGGGAGAGACATCACATGTTGGCAGGTTCCATGATGCCCCCTGAGCTGTAAAACCAGCAAGTTTTTATTAGCAATTTTCAAAGGGGAGGGAGTGTATGAACAGGGTGTGGGTCACAGAGATCACATGCTTCAAGGGATCACAAGGCAGAAGGTCAGGGCGAGATCACAAGGTCAGGGCGAAACTAGAATCACTAATGAACTTCCCTGTCCCACTGTGCACGCATTGTCATTGATAAACATCTTAACAGAGTTCAAGAGCAGAGAACTGGTCTGACTAGAATTCGCCAGGCTGGAATTCCCTAATCCTAGCAAGCCTGGGGGGTTCTGCAGGAGGCCAGGGTGTGTTTCATCCCTTATCTGCAATTGCATAAGGCAGACACCCACAGAGCGGCCATTTTAGAGCCCCCCCTCCGGAAATGCATTATTTTTATTTGCCTAGGCTGTTAATTATTAATATTCCTTACTAGGGAAAGAATTCAGCGATATTCTCTTACCCGTTTTTCGGTAATAAGAGAAATATGGTTTTGTTCCACCCCGCTCCAGACAGCCAGACTTTAAGATTATCTCCCTTGTTCCCTGAACGTCACTGTTATCCTGTTCTTAAGGTGCCCAGATTTCATACTGTTCAAACACACATGCTTTATGAACAATTTGTGCAGTTAATGCAATCATCACAGGGTCCTGAGGCAACATACATCCTCTGCTTATGAAGATGATGGGATTAAGAGATTAAAGTAAAGACAGGCATAGGAAATAATAAGAGTATTGATTAGGGACGTGATAAATGTCCATGAAATCTTCACAATTTATGTTCAGAGATTGCAGCAAAGACAGGTGTAAGAAATTATATAAGTATTAATTTGGAGAACTAACAAATGTCCATGAAATCTTCACAATTTATGTTCTTCTGTCACAGCTTCAGCAGGGTCCCTCCATTCGGGGTCCCTGACTTCCTGCAACAGATAATTATAGAATAAAATACTTTTTAAATATATTAATATATTTATTTATATTCTCTTAACTTGTGTGATGAATTGCATGAAACAATAACTATAAAACTGTATTTTTACATTATTAGACTTACTTAACTATATAATAAATATGACAAAAGTCGCATAAAGAAAGGAGTAAGGAATAGAGATTTACTGAAGTAATCTTTCTGTATTTTACTGGGAATAAATTAAATTAACCTGAAATAGATTTTGATGAATCAAAATGCATGTTGTAATCCCTAAAGAAACCACTAAGAAAATAAAACAAATGCTATAATTTTGGAAGACTACAAGGGAATCAAATTGGTTATGTTCTAAAATATCCAGTTAACACAAACTAAAATAGTAAAATAAAAACATTTCATAAAAGGCATGGTATATTTTGTGTAGAACACAAAATGCAAAAAGGTGAATATAAATCCAATGTTATTAATACTTATATTAAATCAGAAAGGGTTTAAGACTCCAATAAAATGGCAGAGATTGCCAGACTGGATAGAAAAACAAGCTTTAACTATAGGCCAAGTACAAGACATGAACTTTAGATTCAAAGATTGAAAGTAAAAGGATGGAAGTAAGATATACAATGGAAACTATAGTAAAGCTAGAGACATAATTATAGAAGAGTGAATTCAACAGTACCTTATAACAATATTTTGTATATACATGTATATATATATAATATATAATATACAATATATCATATGCTAAGCCATATATAAAAATCTCAGTGGCCGGGCGCGGTGGCTCATGCTTGTAATCCCAGCACTTTGGGAGGCCGAGGCGGGCGGATCACGAGGTCAGGAGATCGAGACCACGGTGAAACCCCATCTCTACTAAAAATACAAAAAATTAGCCGGGCATGGTGGGGGGCGCCTGTAGTCCCAGCTACTCAGAGAGGCTGAGGCAGGAGAATGGTGTGAACCCGGGAGGCAGAGCTTGCAGTGAGCCGAGATTGCGCCACTGCACTCCAGCCTGGGCAACAGAGCGAGACTCTGTCTCAAAAAAAAAAAAAAAAAACTCAGTAAATTAAAAATGATTGAAAGCATCTAAAGTATATTTCCTAAGAACAACAAATTTAAATTGTAAATTAAAAAAATAAGAGAGAAAAATTTAAGGAATTAACAAATATTTGGAAATTAACAAGACTTTTTTTTTTAATTTATTTTACTTTAAGTTTCAGGATACATGTGTAGAACTTGCAGGTCTGTTTCATAGGTGTATGCCATGGTGGTCTGCTACACCTACTGACCTATCCTCTAAGTTTCCTCCCCTCGACCCCCACCTCCCAACAGACTCTGGTGTGCGTTGTCCCCTCCCTGTGTTCATGTGTTCTCATTTTTCAACTCCCACTTACGAGTGAGAACATGCAGTGTTTGGTTTTCTGTTCCTGTGTTAGTTTGCTGAGGATGATGGCTTCCAGGTTCATCCATGCTCCTGCAAAGGACATGATCTCATTCCTTTTTATGGCTGTGTTGTATTCCATGCTGTATATGTACCACATTTTCTTTATCCAGTCTATCATTGATGGGCATTTGGGTTGGTTCCATCTTTGCTGTTGTAAAGAGTGCTACAATAAACACACGTGTGCATTTGTCTTTATGGTAGAATGATTTATACTCCTTTGGATATATACCTAGTAACGGGATTGCTGAGTCAAATGGTATTTCTGGTTCTAGATCCTTGAGGAATCTAGATCCTTGAGAAATACTGTCTTCCATAATGGTTGAACTAATTTACATTCCCACCAACAGTGTAAAAGCATTACTGTTTCTCCACAGCCTCTCAGCATCTATAGTTTCTTGACTTTTTAATAATCACCATTCTGACTGGCATGAGCTGGTATCTCATTGTGATTTTGATTTGCATTTCTCTTTTTTTTTTTTGCATTTCTCTAATGATCTCTGTTGTTGAGGATTTTTTTCATGTGTTTGTTGGCTGCATAAATGTCTTCTTCTGATAGAACAAGACACTTTTAAATAACTCATAAGTCAAAGAAGAAATGCAAGAAAAACTAGAAAATATTTTAAAATTATTATCAATGGAAAGACAAAATATCAAATTGACGAGATGAAACTAAGGCTTCACTTACAGAGAATTTCATTTTTCAAATGATTACTTAGAAAAGAAGACCTCAAATCAATAACTTCAATATCCAATTTAAAAAAAAAAAGAAAAGAAAATTATACTCAGAGCAAGAAAGAAGGAAATATTAAACGTTAGAGAAAATAATCAATGAAATTGAAAACAGAACAATAAAGAAAATCAATGAAACCAGATGTCACGTATTTCAAAACATTAATTAAATTGACAAATCTTTAGCTAGAATAACCAAGAAAGAAATAAAAAAAATTCAAATTATCACAATCAGTAATGATTGAGAGGGGATAACTACTGACTGTTCAGAAATTTAAAAAGATCATAAGGAAATAATGTTAACAACTTTATTTCAACAAATTAGACAACTTAGTTTAAATAGACACATTTTAGAAATACAATTTATCAAAAGTCACTCAAAAATAAATAGAAAATCCTAATAGACCTGTAACAAGTAAATAATTTGAATTAGTAATTTAAAATTTTCCCACAAAGAAAAGCCAACGCTTAGATGGTCTCACTGATTAATTTTAACCAGAATTTAAGGAAGAAATATATCAATACGTCACAGACTCCTCCATAAAATACAGTAACAGAGAATAATTCCTAACTCATTCCATAATGCAGTGCTACACTGTACCAAAGACATCTGAAGGAAAGTTGACTAGAGACAAACATATCTCATGAACATAGATGAAAAAATTCCCAAAAGATATTAGTAAACTGAATCTAGCAACATATGAGAACAGGATTTTACAGTGTATTAGTCTGATCTCACACTGCTATAAAGACATACCTGAGACTGGGTAATTTAAAAAGAAAAGAGGTTTAATTGACTTGCACAGTTCCACATGGCAGGGAGGCCTCAGGAAACTTACAATCATGGGGAAAGGGGAAGAGGCACGTCTTACATGGTGGCAGATGAGAGAGAACAAGCAAGAGCAGGGAAAACTGCCTTACGGAACCATCAGATCTCGTGAGAACTCACTCATTATCATGAGAATAGCATGCGGGAAACCATCCTCATGATCCAATCACTTCCCAGCCAGTTCCTTCCTCAACGAGCGGGAATTACGGGACTTACAATTCCAGATGAGATTTTGGTGGGGACACAGAGCCAACCCATGTCATACAGCATAAGCATGTTAGATGTACCAAGAATGCAAGATCATTTTAACCTACAAAAATCAAGTTATTCCAGTACACCACATTAATAAAGTAAAAGATGAAAGGCAAATGACCAAATCTATAAACATACAAAAAGCACTTCACAAAGTTCCAAATTTACTCATTTTTTTAAATCTTCAACAAATTAGAAAAGAGAATTCCAAACTCATAATGATCATGTCTAGTAAATGTACTACTAATATTATACTTGATGGTGAAAGACTGAATGCATGTTTTAAGATCAGGAAAAAGGCAGTGAATGTCGAGTTAATGGGTGCAGCACACCAACATGGCACATGGATACATATGTAACAAACCTGCACATTGTGCACATGTACCCTAAAACTTAAAGTATAATAATAATAATAAATAATAATAATCATAAGCCAAAAATCTCAATTTAAAATAATAGTTGAAAGACTTAAAAAGACATTTCAACAAGAATTCATATGAATGGCTGTTAAAAAAGAAAGAAAAAAGAGACTCGACATTGATCATTAGGAAATGCAAATTGAAAAACAAGAACGCTATAATCAAAAAGACTGATAATAATAAGTGTTGACAATAATATATAGAAACTGAAGTCTTCATATTTTGTTGATGAAGATGTAAAATGATAGAGCTGCTTTAGAAAACAGTGCGACAGTTTCTCAAATAGTTAAAAATGGAGTTACCATATGATCCAGCAATTCCAAGTCTAGGCATCTACCCAAAAGATACGAATACATATGTCCACACGAACATTTGTAGCCAAATGTTCAGAACAGTATATTCATAAGAGCCCAAAAGTGGGAAAAATGCAAATGTCTATCAAATGGTGAATGGACACAAAATATGGTATACCATACAATGGAATGTCATTCAATAATAAAGAGTAGCAGAGTACAGAAATACATTACCATGCAAACAAGTCGCTAAAACACTATGCTAAATAGAAGAAGCCAGATGCAGTCCTGGATATATTGTATTGTTTCTTTTATATGAAATGTCCAGAATAGCAGAGTCTACAAAGAAGAAGGTAGATTAGTGGTTACCTGGGGCTGGGGGTGAGAATAGGGATTGACTGCCAATGGGCATGAGGTTTCCTTTTGAAATGATGGAAATGTTCTCACAATATATTGTTGGCACAGGTCAGTAAATAGGCCAAAATCATTGCATTATGATTTAAATCAAGATAATTTTATGGCACGTAAATTGTAGTCCAATAAAGCTGTTATTTAAAAAAGAAGAAATATTGACTTATCACGGTTTTATTTTTAGACTAATAAAGTTATAGAGCTAATCAATGGGAGGTATTGGTGTAAAGATAAAAATATGGATCAAAGGGAAAAATAGAATTGAGAACTAGACACCCATATGGACCTTCAATTGATATCTTACAAAAGTGTCAAGGTAAGGCAATGGGAAAAGATACTACTTTTAATAAATGATGCTGGACCATATGACATTTCTTAGATAAAAAACAAAATGATAAAATATTTAATAAATGATGCTGGACCATATGACATTTCTTAGATAAAAACCATAAAATAAATTCAGAAGTTGTGTTTGATGTGTTTTAAGGTTAAAAAATAATTAAATATATAGAAGCTAATGAGAGTGAGCTCTCTCACTGCTGGAGAAGGAAGTTTCAAATAAGCAAAGGGAAATGGTTAGAATAAACTTTGTCCTGTTGCACTGGGATGGAAGATATCAGCATGAAGTCAAAGAAAAATATATATACATATATATAAATTCATAGGAATGAACACAGAAATGAATAGATACGTGTGTATACGTGGGTTAATATACATATATATGTTTTTTGTTTTGTCTGGTGAGAGAACTTTAGAAATGGCGACATTTCCATAGCAATGAACACACGATGTGAGGTCACAGATCTGGTTTCTAAACAGCATTTTCCTGTACAAGAAACCAAGCCCCTTAGAGAAGATTCTAAAGCTGGGGAGGAACAATACTATATAAGCCTGGAACATCTTGTGGAGCTTAATTAGGGTAAGAAAGTGAAAAGAAAAGAAAGAATAAGTCGGAGGCATGCAAAAAGGCGCAGGAAACACCTGAAGGAGCAATGACAGTCAACGCTGGAACAGTCCAAGCAGCCGGAAGATCAATACCCATGGGTGCATATTGATATAAATAAACAGGGCTGGGCGCGGAGGCTCATGCCTGTAAATCCCAGCACGTTGGGAGGCCGAGGCAGGCGGATCTCTTGAGCCCAGGAGTTTGAGACCAGCCTGGGCAACACAGTGAGACCCCATCTCTACAAAAAAATAAGAAAATTAGCCGGGCAAGGTGGCACGTGCCTGTGGTCCCAGATACTCAGGATACTGACCTGGGACCATCACTTGAGCCGAGGAGGTCAAGGCTGCATGCAGTGAGCTGTGATTGCGACACTCTATTCCAGCCAGGGTGACAGAGTGAGACTCTGTCTCTAAATAAATAAATAAATAAAAATAAACAATAAAAGAAGAAAAGAGACAAACCTCCCTAACAAATGAATTTCCGTAAATAAAGGATAAGAGAAATAGAAAATTACCATTGAAACAACACAGAAATACTTGCTGTGGGCAGGATCAAATAAATGTTAAAATGAGAAAGCCGGCAGGTGAAAGTATAAGGAGGAACAGTGTATTCAAAGGGGTGAAAGTATAAGGAGGAACAGTGTATTCAAAGGACCTTAAAATGTCTCCTATAAAATTTTGCTGCCCACTAAGAGAAAATAGTACCTGTATAGTAACGAGGCCAGCCAGACCCACCTGAACCAGGAATCAAGGTTGACACCAAGCATCACGGGATACCTTGATGTCCTGAGCTCTGATCGGTGTGCCCAGAGGAGCTCTTGACCTTGCTGGGGTTCTGAACAGTCGAACGCACCACACAGTCTAACTGGGGGCTGCTTGAAACAGCACTGGCTGTGCTTTTCCTAAGTGTTCAGGCCACAGCAGAGACACCAATGGAATCGAAGGAGACTGAAAAGACATATTATCTAAATGTAATGTGGGCTCTGGGACCAGACCGGGAACAGAAAATGGACATTGGCAGAAATATCAGTGAAATACAAATAAAACCAGCAATTTAATTTCCGACACTGCACCAGTGGCAATCTGAGTTTGCTTAGTGGAGTTCTCTACTCTCTTTGCAACAGCCCTGTGAGTCTAAATATATTTCAAGTAATTTTATTTTTTAAAAAAAACGGCATAGAAGTACCCTCAAAGCTGGCATCTTCTCTAAGGAAGCGTTATAAGAATTGAATGAGTTTGTAGATCAGGTATCATTTTTATATGTTTAATTAATTGTAATTCTAATAGTAATTCATGTTTTATTTAATCTGATTTAAAATCTTCTGATACTCAACGCAATTGCCTGTGCATTATTTAATTGACAGTCCCTGCCACAACTGTTTGTCTCTATGTTTATGTGTAGAGAGATATTTTAGGAGTTATTAATTTGTTTAAGGTGTTATTAGTCCTTTTAATTAATCAATTTTCATATGTAATGCCAATTCAATACTCATTTGGAAGAGGAAACCATAAGCACCCAAATTAAAATCAATCTTATGATATTGCTGAAATCTTTTTAAGTACATGTTTTTACTTCTATTAACCATGAGTTAAAAATTAAATTGCATTTCTAAAATGTTTTAATTCCGCACTTGTGTAATAAGACTAACCTTATAAAAACAGGTCATCGGAGATTCATTGTGCTAATTCCTATTCAATATGGGAGTTGACACTAATTTTTCCCATTTCTCCTGAATATGTCAGTGAGCTCTCCCATCCCTACATATGTTCTATTTGGCTAAAAGACATGAGACAGAATGAGTCTCATTCCTTTATTTTAAATTGAAAAGATAGACCTAGTAAGAGGTCATTTCGCTTGAATTACATAGTGTCAAAGTCGGGGATTAAAGGGAATTTTCAGTTTAATATTTTACCTGGCACCCAACACACTAACCATGGGAAAGAGAAAATTTATTCACTCTTTCTAGACAGAACAGAATGTTAGGAATTTGTAACAATACCTTTGGGTCGGTCTACACATAGTGACAATAATTCGCTTATTCATCTAACCAGTTAGTTCAGTTAATCAACTTGTTTAGCATTTTCTTCTTACCTTTATATGATGGGATATCTGCCTGCCTTTATTCAATTCATTATTTTCCACAGAATTGCCTTCTCCAAGGAAGATAATAAACCTGTTTGCTGTTATTTTTTCCTTCGTCTGTTTTGTTTCATTTTGTTTTGATAGTCATTATTTGCATGTTTTGTGTTTTATCACTGAGCCAAACAGTAAATTGAATTATGTTTTCTTTTTCCAACCCATTGTTTTAGCCAGTTCTTTTACAATGAAATACTGCTTTACAGAAAGAAGTATTTCATTGTAAAAGAACAACTCTGATCATTTTATGGCAAAGATATGGTGATAGAATCAATAAATAGCATTCATAGAAACAAAAAACGCCAGTTAAAGAAATCTCTCTGTCCCAAGGGTGGGAGGTTGAGGTGTGTGTCTAGAATTTTGTGGTGGGAGCTAGAAGGATATGGCAGCAGGCTGATATGCATTTAAGTCTTAGGCTTATCATGCACTGTTTGAAAATGTTATGCTTACATTGATAAGAAAAATAATTAAGATAAGGCTTCCTGAAATAGAGATATTTTCAAATTCTCCTCTGGACTCGTGATCTAACTCCTGAAATCCCTGTTGTATTTCAGGTTAATTTAGATTTGTCGTGTTCCAGGAACAGTTCAATAGTCATCTATAAAGCATCAGTGTAAAGGGGAAGGACTCTCTGGGAGTCAAGCAATTACCTTGGAGTCCAATGCTGGAGCTCTCTGCAGTTGTGAAAAGGAACAGAGGCTCCTCTTTCATCGTCGATTTGTGGGGATGGACTGATTAATAGTTTTTTTATTTTTTTAACTTATGTTTTTGCAATAAATTGACTCTCCTAGGTCTCTATTTTATAGCATTGTAACTCTGTATAAACAAAAAAGGTGGTGTAAACATCATTGCTGAATGTAAATTACACAGAAAAGACTTGATGTTTTGCTAAATAAGAAGAACTTTGTGGAAGTGAGATTCAGTTAGATACTGAGAAGTAGTTCTCTTTAATAGACACAATGCCTTTTGAGGGAAGCAGAATGAAAAAAAAATGCCCTGAGGATATCAATGGCTTCTTAAAAAGTGGGTCAAATGAAATAAGTGACTATAATTTTTAAAGTAAATTTCTACCTGCATGATGAAAACAGTAAAGATGTTTATCATACTTCACAGGACAAGGAAAAAATGTATTATTATTCATGTTAAATATTTATACCATTTCTAGGATCTCAATAGCTGGCAATTGGCATTGTATACATAAAAACTGATCATAATCTAACAAAGTTGGCATTGAAACAGGAAATAATTGAATTACAAAGAAGACATACTAACTGAAAAACTTATCTTCAACAGTAAGCAGAAATCTTATAGATGTCCTCAGGAGTTGGCTGCAAACAGAAAGATTTAAAGAATATATATTTTTTTTATTTAGAAAGGGGAAAAAAAGTAGTAACCTTTTTTGTCCACAAATAGCATCCTTCTAAAACATATGTAGTGCTTTGCTAATTAATAGATAATACAAAGAAATGCTTGGAATATAAAATGTGAAAAGCAAATGAGTTTATGTGCTGGGAAAAAAATGAAATTAATAAAACAAAGGACATTATTTTGGAATGAAAATAACATTTTGAAATAAATTGAGTTATAATTCAAAGCAGAATGTTTGGAGACATTCTTTCAGTTTTACAGTGATCAGCAATGAGCAGACAGTAATGAATATGAAGGCAATTGTACTCACACAGGAACAGCGCCATTGATTGTTTCAGAAAGATACTGATAACTCCCATCTGGCGATCATACACATACATATCTGAGAGATACTACGCGTTTAAACGTGGATGCAGGTAAAACATTAAATCCTCAAGGTGTCTCTGCGGGAGGCCGGGGTCGTCATTCCCAGTCTATTCTCAAGTAAACTGCAATCACAGTCATAGCTACTAGGTGACTTGCCGAAATTTGTGCAGCCAATAAAAATGTTCCAACAAACACAAAGCAGACATTGAATTATAATCCAGCAAACTCTAGGACTGGACTGAAATCATCCCCACGCCATTAGCAAAATTTATGGGTATATATGCACAATCAGTATACATTTGCAATCAGAAAAATGACATATGTTTTTCTAAAAGTTCACGTATCTAAAAAGTTTTGCAACAAGCTTCATGTGATTTTTCCAGTCCAGGCATTCCAGCATGAGATTTTGCCCTTCCTATCTTCAGGAATACTATCAATCTCCAAACCACTGTTCTAGCATTTGAAAACCATGGCACCAATGTGCCTACTGCTGACATTAAAGAAACAAGAACTAAGGATCAGATGGACTTGGGAGGTACTGCTGTCTGCTTTTCCTCACTGAAGTCTTCTTACAGATGTCGCTAAAATGCCACCAGAAGCAGCAAATTTACCTCCATCAGTAGATGAAGCTTTCCTTCCACTTCCTCACCAATGGATATTTAAAAAAAACACATCCTCTTTATATTGAGAGAAACCCATTTGTGTTTCAGAATATTCTTGGCAGTGCTGGCTTCACGTGGCATAAGGACCAGGTTGGAAGTTTTCTCCTAGATATTCCATCAGGGAGGGTCAGAAGAAGGAAGTCTTGCAGGAGTCAACACCAGGTCAAGTATGGAGTAAAAAAGGCCAGGAATACTCTGTGCAGGGAAGGGATCCTCCCTCTTCCTCTACCCACTGCCTGGAATTCTATCTTGATGACTGGATGTCAGCAGCCATACTGGACCATGAATATGGGAGCCACACAGAACAGGGATGACAAGCAGAAAGCAGAAAGGCTTTAAGCCTTCATGGAGTGCCTGTAAGACATCTAGATTGCCAGCTGATGGGTTTTCTTCTCTTGTGAGGGAGAAAACAACTGCTTTTTTCAAAATTATTGCTATTTGGGACTTCTCTGTTACATAAAGTCAAATGCAATTCTGACGCTTAACAAGGGGGATGAAAAAAGGGTTGGAAACTCACTCTCATGTTTGAGTATGGCTAAGGACTGAAAGGGCATTACTGAATGCATAATAGCTGCCCCGGAGGGAGGGTGAGGCTGTCCATGTGCATTTGTAAGAGAAGACACAGGGACCATCTCCCTGTGAGGCGTCCAAAAACTTTTGCGCCTCTTCGTGTCCTCCTGATGAAACCGAAGTTCCTCTGCAGCAGGCACAAAGGGCTCCTGTTGCCTTAGACAGTGTTCACTCAGTTCACTGAGTCACTCTGCATGGGAGCCACCAGTCTGCTGATAGTCCCTTAAAGTAGGCAGTCTTCAGAAATTAAGGACTCCAGACATGCTTATACACCCATTGAGTGGATGGCAGTGCCCGGCAGGGGCAGATAACCAGACTCAGGACCTTACTTGCAACATTAAACCACACTATGCCCAATTCCCTCCAGTTCCCGGCCTCCTTACCAAGCTTGGCTTGAGCTGCTCTGCTTGTAATCTAATGGCTGGCTTTCCATTTACACTTATGCATTGCCTCTTGTTGAATAACACTCTTTATTTATTATGGAGAATATTTCCTTTCTTGTTACTTCATCAAAAAAGTAACATTCTCCATTGAACTACAGAGAAAATGCATGAAGAGTGGACTAGACCAGCAGCCTGTGAAGGAGGCGTGAAGGAGGCCCCCACAGGTTGGCAGCAGAGTCATGCAGCCATCAGAAAACGACACAAACAAAGCAGGCCTGCGGAGTGCTCATCACCATCTGACTTATATACATTGTTTGATTATTTTGTCTATAGTCATATCCTCTTATGAGCTAGGGCCTTGTTTTCTTCCCTCCCTGCATCCACAGGCCTAGAATGGTGCCTGGCACTCAAGCGACACTCAAAATTTTTTTATTACATAAACTAAATACAATTATTAATGGATAAATGAATAAATACATCTCTTTCTTTCCTAGCAGAAATAGAGGTGCATGACATCCACTCATTCCTCAGATCTATAAAGTCTCAGGTAATTGAAAAAATGAGGTTTTTTTAAGGCATGACAAAGTATGAATCAAAACTGGCATGTAGTAATTACTTTCCCAAGTGTTTACAGACCAGGGATTAAAATCAACATTCACTCCCTTCATTTCAACTTAGGAGACACTCTTCTTATTTCATTCCTTCTTTAAAACTGCTTTTTCCTCAGCTGTAGGATTGTCGTCCCTGTGCTCTGTAGAGGAATATGACCCTGCACTAAAGTCTGCGTCTCTGTGTCAACACATGCTCTGGTTAGAGCTTGTAAGTTACTCCCTAAGTATTATTTCACTTGGTTAAATGATCAAAGCCATGTTGTAAATCAGGTGTTGTTTTTATATTCATTTTAGCATACAATTTATAAAACATCTGGCCTAAGAGGTCCACAGTTATTTGTCAAGTTTACAATTGTTGGCCAATGAGGAAGGCAGGAGTCAGAGCTGTGAACATCATCGCGTGCTTCTCCCATGAGGAGACACTTTTAGGGGTCAGCACTGTGCTCTTGCAGTCAGCTCCTTCAGGGCTGGTCTGGAGGAGTGGGCTTACAATCACATGGCGGCTTCTGGGCTCAGAGTGCAGAGACTTACACACAGTGAGAGCCTGGGGGTATGCAGGAGGGCGGGTGGCCCCATCCAGGCCCTGTCCTGCCTCTTGAGAGAGGTGAAGGGGGACAGCAACTCAACAGTCCTGCATGGGGGTAAAACTACTCAGCAGGGCACAGGGCCTGGGAGGAGGCCAGTGAGGATTGTGGGCACGCACAGGATGTCTGTGAGTTTTCAACAGTGGTGACAGCCATGTGCTCCTGATCACAAGAAGAAATTATATTGGGCCCAGCGGCGGCTGTCACAAAGCCATATGGGGCAGCATGGCAGCGTCCTGCAGGCATGCAGTCGTGTTCCCCAGCACCCACAGCCCTGATGGCCAGAGCTCACTGCCTTCCTTGAGATTCTAGCCCTGGTTCTCAGGCTTCACACAATACACAGTATAGGACCACATCTATAATTCAACACACACACACACATACCAAGTACAGGCACAACCCGTTTACTGTTTTCGTTTTATCACGTCTTGCAGATTATGGGAGTTCTTTTACAAACTGAAGTTTTGTGTTGTGGAGCAAGTCTCTTGCAACCATTTTTCCAACAGCAGGTGCTCACTTCGTGTATCTGTGTCACATTTTGGTAACTCTTACAATTTTTTAAACGTTTTTATTATTATACTTTTAATAATGCAATAATATTATTATATTATATATCTCTGATCTATGATGAGTGATCTTTGATGTCATTATTGTAATTGTTTTGGAGGCACCACAAACCATACCCACAAAAGACAGCGATCTTCATCAAAGTGTTGTGTGTTCTGACTTCTCTACCGATGGGCAGTTCCCTGGTCTTTCTCCTTCTCCTCACGCCTCCTTATTTTCTGAGACACAACAATATTGCAGCTAGGCAAATTAGGAACCCCAAAACGGCTTCTACGTGTCTGAGTGAAAGGAAGAGTTGCATATCTCTCACTTTAAACCAAAATCTAGAATCAAAATCTTCTGTTAGGGCTAATGCAGCTGGTGACTTTCAGTTGACTCCAATGCCCATTGAGTGTTCCAAAAACCCTAAGGCCCTTAAGAGTTATGCTAAATCTACTCTGCCTGTGTGCTGTAAATAGAGCCACACCCATGGATGACAGTACCTCTGTGTACAGCATGGCTTATGGAATGTTTTAAATCCATTGTTGAAGCCTACTACTCAAGAAAAGAAAAAGATTATTTTAAAAGTATTACTGCTCACTGAAAACTCACTTGGTCAGCCAAGAGCTTAACACTGTCTTCATGTCTGCTAATGCAATATCCATTCTTTAGCTCACTGATCAAGGATCTAGGACTAATTTCAACTTTTAAGTCTAATTATTTAAGAAATGTATTTTTATAAGGCAATAGCTGCTATAGACAGTGAGTCCTCTGATGGGTACAAGCAAAGTAAATTGAAAATCTTCTGGAAAGGATTTACCATTCTAGATGAGAAATTGAGAACATTCTGATTCATGGGGGAAGATCAAAATATCAACATTAACAGGCATTTGAAAGAAGTTGATTACAACCCTCATGGGTGACTTTGAAGGGTTCAAGACTTCAGTGGAAGAAGTAACTGCAGATGTGGTGGAAATAGCAAGAGGATTGGAATCAGAAGTGGAGGCTGAGGATGCAACTGGATTGCTGCTCTCTCATGAGAAAACTTGAATGGATGAGGAGCGGCTTCTTATGGCTGAGCAAAGAAACTCACTTCTTGAGATGAAACCTTCTCCTGGTGAAGATGCTGTGCACATTGTTGAAATGACAGCAAAGGATTTTGAATATTCTATAAACTTAATTGATAAAGCATCCCCAGGACTTGAGAGGCTTCATTCCAATTTTGAAAGAGGCTCTACCATGGGTAAATGCTATCAAGCACCATCTTGTGCTACAGAGAAACCTTTCATGACAGGAAGTGTCCATTGAGCCAGCAAACTTCATTGTTGTCTTATTTAAGAAATTGTCACAGCTACTCCAACCTTCAGCAGCCATCAGCATTGAGGCAAGACCCTTCATCAGCACGAAATTATGACTCACTGAAGGTTCAGATATTTGTTAACATTTTCCAGCAATAAAGTATTTTTAAGTTAAGGCATGCACTTTTTTTTTCGCCATAATGTGATTGCAAACTTAGGCCATAGTATAGTGTAAAAAAATAACTTTTGCATGTACTCGAAAATCAAAAAAATTGTGTTACTAACTTCTTTGCAATGTTTCTTTATTATAATGACCTAGAAGTGAACCTGCAATATCTCCAAGGTGTGCCTGCAAGCAAATCATTTCTTAAGGCATTTTCTACATAGAAGTGAAATCAATAAGTAAAGCAATTAAACAGATTATTAAAGCAAAAAATGAGCTCAAAATCATCAGATTTTTGAGTCAAAGGCATATTTTTTAAGCTTGACTATGCGGGTTATTACCCCATTTCTGTATTCTGCTTTGTGAACACAGATATTTACTTAAATAGACATGCTTTTTGTTCATATACCAGACAAGTAAACATCACACTCTCAAGCACATTATTGCTTCTACCAGAATAAAATTCCGTGTGTTGCCATCGCCTTAGGAACACCGAGTTTGAAATATCTGCACCATCTGGAACAAATGGCTTAACTTCCAGCTGTATTCACTTAGCTCTTCATCTTGTCTAAGTGGAAAAGCCGAAGGTATCAGCAAGTGTTTCCCTTGTGTAGAGTGTGGGATAGACTTGGAGGTTTAATCTATACTCTGTCTATACTTGGGAAGCCTAGACTGAGCTAAAGGTATTTCTCCCCCATGTCCAGAGTAATCATTTTTCATTTTTTCACAGCAGGATTGCTTGAGTGTCTGGTCCAGCTATGGCCATCTCTCTCAGAAGGGATTACATTTCTGTGGGGCTTCAGAATTCCTGCAATGCTTTGATCTTGCTGAATCTATGGCATGATTGTAACTGTGAGTCATGCTACACGGATTTCTACAAAAGGGATCATGATGGAATGGTGGACTGTGGGGAAGGGAACATTGATTCTGAGACTCATAACTCTTTTCAACATTTTGAAACAGAGTTTATTTTCCTTATCTTGGACACGAAGGCAGCATAGCATTGCAGCGAGGAGCGTGGGCTCTGCATCCATGATCCTAGGTGGGGATCCACCTTCTGCAGCTCACCAGCTCTGTAACTGTGGGCTCACCTTTTCTCTTCTTGGTACCTCCTTTGCCTGCTCTGCGAAATGAGGACAGGATTAACACCTATTTCATGGAGATACTTTCAGGGTTAAAAAGGCAATTTAATGTAAAACATTTGGAACAGTGACGGATTAAAAATTTAAGCATTCTGTTGATACTAGTTGTTACTAGGAAAGCTACTTTTTTGTTGTCTTTTCACATTATGCTATTCTAGAATGAGTTAGTCTGCACAGACTCTCAATACACATCCCTCAACTAAAAAAAGCAAGGGAGTGGGATATCAAACTTTTTCAACATATGCATCTAGTTGTAATTTTTTTCTTATTTGAGTATCACAACTTTCTGTGATATAAGTATTTTTACTCTTATTTACACATGAAACAACTAAAAACTATGCAACTTATGTAGAATGCTTTATATGCTATGTATAAACACTATATCAAAATTATATTAAGAGATATAATTCTACAATTCCAGAGGAGATAAGCTTACCAACTCCAATGTATGTTTGTCAAAATTAAATTATAAGAGTATTATCAATTACCCATTTTATGACCATGTACAAATTATAGTTGGACACATTTCTAATAAAATTAATTAAATGAAAGAAATAAAAAGTCAATCAAGCAATCAAAAATAGTTGACTTTGATTCTTGTGACTTTCACTGTTGATGGCATGATTGGGCCATTTTAAAAACACAGTTATTGTCTATCTTTTAAAAAAGGTTACATTTTAAGGTCAGCACATGGGTAAAAGATGGTTGAAAGTAAAAATAACCCTTTACAAAACCATAAGTAGCCCCTACAGCATCATCAATATACCACATTTCGAGTATTGCACTCTGTGGAGAATTCTTTTGCACATCAAAGTTTGAACTGGAGAGGGAATAAGATAATTTTACATGTGGATAATTGGACCTTGAAGCCACTCTACCTTTAGGATAACAATAAGATTTTGAGTGATGGTTTAGGGGTGGTCGTGAGCTTCAAGTGTCTCTCTCTGTCAGCAGGAAATGTATTATTCTAATATTGTCTGTATCATTTTCATGCAAGGTTACAGACTTTTTAGTTACAGAAAAGATTAAAAGTGATCATATAATAACACTTTGCATAGATAGTATTACATTCTGCATGCTGGGTATGTATTAAATGATATATTAAATGCTTATATAAGAGGACTCAATTTTTTTCTGATATCTCATGCCTTTTTGAATTCATTCATCCCTTCCTTAAACGTAAGTTTAATAAATTCAAGATAATTCTGCTGTGTCTCATCTTTGCTTCATATTAATTTAACAGTTGTACTCATGTACTGAAATATGTGTCTACCTGGCATGCAATGAGCGGACTGAGATTTTATAGCTACTGCATTCTTGGTGCTTGGTTCCTGTTGGTGTGTCATGCTCTGGTAACCCTCATGATTTGGGTTTAGAGGTATTTCTCCCATCTGTCATGGCTCTTTTAGCAATTTCGTATTTATCTGCAAGCGTCCACCGTGTGTGCCGGCTCAGCTTTTGTGACACAGGCAGCTGACTGAAGCAGCAATGAGCTGAGGGCTCTGCTGTTTTGAGGGTGTGTGGAGAAATTGAAGGACCCCATCCAAATGCAGAAACCAAGGTTGTGTGCCAAAGGAAGTCTAGCTGAAGATGTTTCGAAACTCTAAAAGCAGGCTTTTCAAAACTCTGATGCTTATAAATAAATGAACAGTGTTCACACATCACATGTACATGTTATAAGATATGCTTTACAATAAAAAAGATAAAAATTTTCTTGTAATATGGAGACCCTAACCATTGTTTTAGAAAAACTCATTTTAAAAGAATTAAGATTCTGTTTTGTTCATGGAACCAGCATGTATTTATTGAATATGTCTCGAGGCCACAGGTCAACTGGGAATGGTTCATTCCTTCAAATCAGCCTTAATTAGCGGGAGGGCATTGAGGCCAACCTGACCATGAAAAATCAAAATACTGTGAAAAAAGCAAACGTAAATAAAAGATCTATGGCCAGTCAAATCAGTGATTTTATTCATGGGTGGAAATGTTCACGGTTTCCTCAACTTCTTCATTTGTCCTCATTCCCTGATATTAGGATACTACGAACACTGCATCCAAGATGGCGTGCTTATTTTATTCAAGTCCAAGAAACAGTATACATTCAAAAATTAATCTGAAGTAAATAGTTTTGAGCCCGATATAAAAAGTATAATTGTGCTTCCTTTGTTAAACAGTGTTTCCCAGTTTTCTGGCATATGTAAATTGATATTTTTTAGTAATACTCGTGTTTTTACTTGAATATATGTGAACTCCATATTGAATGAAACTCAAGAACTAGTCTGCATGGATTTTGCTCTCCTATCTGCAGCAAATATGTGTACCACAGTTTTGTGAAAAATAAGTTCTGTAAGCCCAACATATTTTTTTCCTCTATATACTGTTCTAAGTCTCATAAACAAAACTAAGAGGAGTGATGATGCTTGCATTTGACTTCCAAGGTTGAGGTTATACAATGTAAAACAATGTGTCAGTGAGTGGATGGAGACACTTATTGAAATGAAGATGCTTTAGAAACACTATTTGGTTTGGGGAATGCTAGTGATATAGAGGAACTTTCAATAGAGGCCAGAGGGAAAAAGGGCCATTTAGACCAACAAGGACATGGAAGAAAAGGATGCCTCCATTTGAAGCAGCTGGTAGAGGATTCTACTATGAAAAAGAAATATCCAGATAATACAAAAAGTTGTCTTTTGATATTTATTGGAAACCACACAAGGACACTGTTTCATTTTCAAGAAAATACAATGATCAGTGTAATAATTCATCAGAACTATCAAGCTTTTTAGTTCAAAGCATTCTAACAATTTTTTTGCGAGTAAACGTAAAAAATAGATAACCCTCTTTCTGTGTTAATTAGATTCTGCATCTGTTTGAAAGAAGATTGATAAATATTCTTTCTTATAGACTTCTTGTCACATGACTGGTCCAATATGCGGGCTGGAGGCTGAGGATATTTATGACCAACTTCTTAGATTCTCTGACAAGAAAAATTATCATTGGTGATTCATATTTCCTACAGAGCTAATGAAATGAAGCCTATTTAAAGGTATCTGCACACCGTGTCAATTCTTAACAAATACGAGGAGAGGTATGGGATTGGAGATGATATGTACTAAAACGTTATGAAACATTATGTCCAAACTTCACATAAGTTTATGTGTTGTGGCATTTTATTGGCTATAGAAAGCCTGATGATGTCTTCATTTTCTCTGTGAATCAACTATGCTTTAAAAATCTAAATTATTTCATTAGTTTCATGTCAAAATATGATAATGACTTTCTCTACACCACACAGAATTTTAAAACGTATTATAAAGATATCACACAATGCAGTGACTACATTAAACTTACATAAATTTGTACAAAGTTTAGTGTATGATTTAAATAGTTGACAGTCAAGAAAAGGTCAGAGCAATTAGAGGCAGGATTTGCCACTGGAAACAGGAGCAAGAGCTGGAACTCTTTCCACAATCTCATGATTTAGTGGATGAATCCTAACAGAAGTCACATGGCTTTATTTCATGGCCAGAACCACCAGGCTATTACAGGAAAGCCAAAAAGACCAGACAGAGAAGAATGTTTCCTTAAAGGCAAAATTTAGACATTTAAAATTTGTTTTCCGACAAATGAGATATTTTTAGCTTACACTGAGAAAATTGAGAAGTTCATCGGACATGTCATTCTTACTCTCCAAACAAGGCCTACTTTGACTGTAATATATGTTTTCTAGAAGTAATAACATCAACTTTTAAATTCATTTTAAATATTGATATGTAAATAAAGTAGAAACATAGATATGCTTTACTCAAACTATTAGCATTGTCTTCATACTGGAAGCTCACTTTAAAAGATGATGAAAACTTAATATAAAAACATAAACAATCATCATAGTTTAAATACCTAAAACTAGTATGTTTGTGTAAAATTTCTGCTTATTAGTTTGTTTTGATAATAATCTTCTTTAACAACTGGGAAATTATACTTTCTACATTAGTTTCTGTAAATGTAGAAGTAAAAGACCTCCTTGTCTTAAAAGAATAGGTAGACTAATATAAAAATATCAAGATTAAAAGCTAAAAAAATTAACATAGCTGTACCTAGTGAGTTGGCTAATGTCAGCACAGTACATGCTGTTTGCAACGTCTCTTCTCATGAAATATTTTATTGGTTATGGTTCATGTAAAATTATTGCTTAATTATAATTAAACATGGTTCACCACAATGCAATCCATTTGTTCATCTCATTTGTTAATTCATTTTAGAAATAAATATTGAGCTGCAAAAATGTGCATTGTGCTATTCTAGTTTCCCTTATTGAATCCAAACGTCTTAATTGGGCTGCTACTGTAAAAATGGTAATTTTTCCAATTTTTCATATTGTTACCATATATGTTTTTAAAAACCTAGTTGCTATATAAATTTTGTTGCAATGTGCATTTAAATGTTTTTGTGATTATCCATATTAGGAAGGAATTCAACCTATCTTAAAGATTAACATTCAAATTGCAACTTTGGTGTCATGTGCACAGTTCCTGTTTAATAAATACTCATATATCTTTCTGACTGCAAAATTAACATAAAGCCCAGAGGGTAAATGCCTTATAACTATATTTCATTCTGGAAATACATTATTGAAACAACTTAACCAACAAGAGAAAAGACAAGAACAGCAAGAGTTCTAAACACTGATATAACTACTTCAGTAGTCGCCTTTTGGATTCCATTCAAAACCCATAACTTCAATTAAGTAGATGTATTAGTCCATTTTTGTGTGGCTATATAGAGATACCTCAGGCTGGGTAATTTATGAAGAAAAGAGGTTTATTTTGGCTCACGATTCTGCAGACTGTACAGGAAGCCTGATGCTGGCATCTGCTTCTGGGGAGGCTCAGGGAGCTTTTAATCATGGTGAAAGGTGTAGGGGGAGATGGCATATCACATGATGAGAGTGGCAGCAGGAGAGGGAGGAGGTGCCAGTCTCCTTTGAACAACTAGATGTCTGGTGAACTCAGAG
Organism: Nomascus leucogenys; assembly: GCF_006542625.1. Classification (NCBI taxonomy): domain Eukaryota; kingdom Metazoa; phylum Chordata; class Mammalia; order Primates; family Hylobatidae; genus Nomascus; species Nomascus leucogenys. The sequence goes on from NC_044389.1 coordinate 110,801,234, forward strand.
AGAGAGAGAGAGAGAGAACTCACTCATTACCTCCAGGACAGCACCGAGCCATTCATGAGGGATCTGACCCCATGACCTAAACACCTCCCACCAGGCCTCACACTGGGGATGGCATTTCAACGTGAGATTTGAAAGGGACAAACATAGAAGCCATGTAAGTAAAGAAATGTGTACTGAGAAATGGAGAATGCAAGAGAATAACTGGATTGAAACACAGTTTTTTTTCATTCTTTATAATGACATCCTGTTATTAGAGTTGAAATAAAATGTGAAAGTAACAAATTTCTCATGACATATACAATGATAAAGCATGTGCTTGTGGTTGATATGCATATGCATACATATACATATACAGTGAAATTTCTGTATCAGTGTGAATCAAAATCTAGGATAAAAAAGGTAGAATCTATTATGTTTATATGTAAATAATGCCCTATAGGTGCCTTACCTAAATTATCTCATGTAAACCTTAAAAGAAAAAACCTATATGATGATTTTTTAATTCCTTTTAAGTAGAAAAAACATTGAGAATTGGTTATTTGGCATAAGATAAAATGGCTAAAACATGATAATGTCACAGTTTAAACCCAAGTGAGATGGACTCTCAAGGAATATCCTGAGCTTTCTTGTCAATGAAACAGCACATGGCTTTGACCAACGTGAAAACTTGTACTAATCCACTGTTGTTTAATTGCAAAATGATGACCTTTCCAGAGATGCCAATAGATGACAGATTGCTATCAGTTGGTGATTAATAAAATTCACTACAATAATATTATAAGACAATATTATAATAAAATAATAACTGATTTAGGCAAAAATCATCAATGAATGTCAAAATGAGTGTGTGATAGTTTAAACAGCAAGATTTGTATAGTCACAAAGTATCTCAGAACAGAATTCTCTTAAACACAAAGAGTAAAATAGTGACGAGGCAGTGGAGAAACCGAGTCCACATCATTTAACATAATGATCAAAGTGAACCCTTCAGTAATGAAACTCATTGACCGCGTGTGCTTCCGAACATGGTCACTGAGAAAAACTTTGTGTCATTTCTGTGGTATTCCTATCAAAAATATAAAACCCAAATCCAGTCATGAGAAAACATCAGACAAATCCCAAACTGAGGGATAATATACAGAATGTGTCTAATGCTCTTCTGAAATATCAATACATTAAGTACTCACTTAATGAAATTGATAGGTTCCTGGAAACTAAGACTTAAAGCAAAATGACTTAAAATCATTTTTGCTCGTCAATATTAGGAAAACATGACGTTGCAGGAAGGAATTTTATTTGAGGATCTTCTGTACATCATTTTGCTTAAAGTTGCAATTTCCAAGAACCAAGTGAGGACTAACTGTATATTGTAAGTGAGGACTTACTGTATATTGTTAAGTGAGGACTTACTGTATATTGAAATATAAAAAGAATCAGCAACTGTTCTAAATTAAGTGAGGCCAAAGAGATGTGGGAACTGAATAAAACCCATCAGCTTGGATTTACTTTGTCTATGAGTAACACTATAGGGAAAGTTGGTAAAATCCATCAGGTCTGTATATGAAAGAGGAGTATGACCTCAGTGTCGGTTTCCTGAGTTGGATTATTATACTTTGATATCGTAAGAAAGTGCCTTATTTTCAGATAGTATACAGTGAATTATTTAGGGAAGAAGAGGTGTAATATATACAACTTCCTCTTACACATTTCAGAAAAAGAAAATGTGTACATATGTGCAGAGAGAAGGGGGACTAGAGAAAGCAAATGTAGTATGTGTTAACATTTGGGGATTCTGAGCGGAAAGTGTTAGGGAATTTTTTGTGCTATTCTTAAAACTTTTCTAAAAGTCTGAAATTATACAAAACTAAAAAAAAGAGAGAAGTGTATATTCTATAGTCAGCCCTCTGTTTTCACCAGTTAATTTACAAATTCAACCAACCTTGGATCAAAAATAATCGGAAAAAAATTAAAATAATACAAATAGAAGGCAATACAGTGTAACAACTGTTTACATAGCATTTGTTTTGCATTAGGTAGTATAAGTAATCTAGAAATGGTCTAAATTACGAGGCAGGAAGTGTATGTACGTTGTATGCAACTACTACACCTTTTGATATAAGGGACTTACCATCCTGGATTTGGTATTTGAGAGGGTTCTGAAACCAATCACCTGTGAATACCATCAGATGACTGTAGTGTTTACAGTGCCGTTTAATTAAAAAAAAAAAGAATGCCTGCAACTTGATAAAACGTCATTGTTTTTAAAAATCATGCAGGTAAAGTTCAAATAGAACATTTGACTTAAAAAAAGTAATTTTATAAACCTAATATACCAAAATGGTTGCAATCACAGATCATCATTTCTTAAAGCCTCGCTAGTTATTTCTCCTATATTTCTTTCTCTCTGTGAAGTTTTTGTGGGGGCAGAGGGAATAATTAAAAATAAATACTCATGATACTATGCCATTAATAATATTAACAAATTGTATTGACTTTTTACTGCAGAATATACTAAATGTTTTATATGTATTGTCTTATTTAATTTTCAAATCTCCTAAGGATTGGCACTACAATTACCTTTATTTTATGAAAGAGAAGCTAGGTCTTAGAGATGAAGAACTTTCAAGGACCAGACACGTAGAAGACTGTGGCATAGGGAAGGAATGCAGAAACTTCCATTCTACCACCCATGCTTGCTGCAGTAAGTGCTTTCAGTGAGAGAGATCTACCCTGACGCGCTCTCAAATCAGATATACTTCCATTTTCTAAATGTTCAACTGCATCTTCTGATTCAGCTGTTTCTTAAAATATTAGTATTACTTTTTTAAATTTCCACATGGAAATTTTATTTCAAAATATCACAATTCATTTAAAATTCAGAATTCTTTCTGAAGCTGAAAGTCTTTCATTTAATTATAGCTTATTTTGAGTTATGAAGCTTGTATGGCTCTTATACATCCTTGTTCTAGTTTTTTGGTGTTTTTCTTTCTTTTTTTTTTTTTTTCTCACTCTGTCACCCAGGCTGGAGTGCGGTGGTGTGATCTCAGCTCACTACAACCTCCACTTCCCGGGTTCAAGCAATTCTCCTGCCTCAGCCTCCCGAGTAGCTGGGATTACAAGTGCCCACTGCCACGCCCGGCTAATTTTTGTATTTTTTGTAGAGATGGGGTTTCACCATGTTGGCCAGACTGGTCTCCAACTCCTGACCTCAGGTGATCTGCCCCCCTCGGCCTTCCGAAGTGCTGGAATTATAGGTGTGAGCCACGGTGCCTGGCCAGCTCTAGTTTTCTGAAAACTATTTTAGGTTTCCATATCCTTGCCCTCCTCTCCATAAAAAAGCCTGAGGTTAATAAGAAATAATGCCAATACATTGCTGAGAGAAGTAATCACAGAGCTGATTAAAGTATATTCCATTTATCCACATTTTTCCAATTTTTAATCAACTTTTTTGGCATATAATTTTAAGAAAAATAAAAGGCTCCCATTTTAAAAATGTAGTGAATGAGGCCAGAGGTGGTGTCTCATGCTTGTAATCCCAGCATTTTTGGAGGCACAGGTGTGCAGATCACAAGGTCAGGAGATCGAGACCATCCTGACCAACATGGTGAAACCCCGTCTCTACTAAAAAAACAAAAATTAGCTGGGCGTGGTGGCGCACGCCAAGTAGTAGTCCTAGCTACGTGGGAGGCTGAGGCAGGAGAATCACTTGAACCAGGGAAGTGGAGGTTGCAGTGAGCAGAGATCACACCACTGCACTCCAGCCTGGCGACAGAGAGAGACTGTATCTCAAAAAAAAAAAAAAAAGTAGTTAATGAGTATTGTTTCTTCTTAAATAGACTTTATTTGCTAGAGCAGTTTTAGGTTTATGGAATAATTATACAGGAAGTAAAATGAATTTCCATATAATCCCACCCCCCCACACGCACCAAAGTCTAGCTTGTATCAATTGTCTTCTGTAATGGACCATGAATTTGTATCTAAAAAGTCATCACCAGATCCAAGGTCGCCTATATTTTCACCTCTGCTATCTTATCAAAGTTGTGTGATTATTTTTGTCTGTTTCACATTTAGTCCTGTAGCTCTTTTCAGTTATTTTATGTGAAAAGTTTAAAGTCTGTGTCTGGATTCATTTTATTGTTGTTCCAGCCACATTTATAGAAAAAACTCTTTTCTCTACTGAATTGCCTTCGGTCTTTTATGAAAGACTAGTTGAGTATATTTGTTTGAGTCTATTTCAGGGATCTCTATCATGTTCCATTGATCTATTTGCCCATTATTTTGTGAATATGACACCTTCTGGATCACTGCAGCTTTGTAGTAAGTTCTGGGTCATGTGGTTTCTGTCCTCCAGGGTCGCTGCTCAGCACTGCGTGGGTTATGCTGGGTCCTTTGCCTTTCCATATGAACTTTAGAATCAATTTTTCTACGTTAAAAAATAATTTCCTGTGATTTTGATAGAGATTGTGGTGAATCAATACATCAAGTTGGGGAAGATCAACATCTTAATAATACTGAGACTTCCTATCCATATTGTGGAATATCTCTCCAGTTATTTAGATCTTGGATTTCTCTTACTAGAGTTGTCATTTTCTCATATAAATCTTGCACATATGTGTTAGATTAATTCTTACATATTTAATTTTTGTCTGCTGATATAAATGTTATTGTCATGGAATTCAAATTTCCAATTTTTCAGTGCTAGTATACGGGAAAGCAATTGACTTTTATATATTATCCTGTATCCTTCAACAATCTTGTTATAATTTCTTTCATGTTCCTATAGTGTTTTGATGGATTTAGGGTTATTTTCTTATAGACAATCATATCACATAATACCATCTCTGCATAAGGATAGTTTAATTTCTTCTTTCTTTCTCTGTATAATTTTTATTTCCTTCTATTGCCTTATTACATTATCCAAGACTACCAGTATGATGTTTAATTAGAGTGTTCAGAGGGGAAATTCCTGTCTTTGTCTCAATCTTAGGCAGATGGCATCAACTTTCTCACCATTAAGCATGATATGTAATGTAAGTTTTTTGGAGATGTTCATTTTATTGGAAAAGTTCCTCTCTATTTTTAGTTTGTTGAGCATTTTAATCATAAATAAGTGTTGGATTTTGTCAAATCTATTCTTTCATCAATTGATGTGATAATATGATATTGCTTCTGTAGTCTGTGAAATGATGCATTATACTAATTGATTTTCAAATGTGGAAATAGTCTGGCACACCTGGAATAAATCCCACTTCAGTGTGGTGTATAATTCTTTTTATACGTTATTAAATTCAGTTTTTGAACTTATTTGTGATGGTTTGTGCATCTATATTTATTAAAAATGTTGGCTTATTATTTTAATTTTTTATAATGTTTTTCTCTGGTTTTTGTGTTCGATGATGTGGTCCTCATAGAACAAGTTAAGAACTATTCTCTCTCTGGTACAGATAGAAGTTCATTAAAAAAATAAAAATCTTCTCTGTTTCTGTTTTCTGGAAGAGATTGTGGAGAACTAGCAAAATTTCCTCCATAAAAAAAATGTTTGGTAGAATTCGCCATATGGCTGGTACTTTCTGTTTTGGAAGGTTATTATTATTGATAGAATTTCGTTATTCAATATTTTCCCATTCAGATTGTCTATTTCTCTTTGTGTGTTTCTGTGGCTTGTGTTTCTAGTAATTTGTCCATTTCAGCTAAGTTATCAAAGTTTTCGACATAGTTTTCATAAAATTGTTTATTATCATTTTAATGTCTTTGAGATCAGTGGTGATGGTCCCTTTTACATTTCAGATATTAGCTCTTTTTGCCTTCTCGCTCCCTCTCTCTTTTTTTTTTTTTTTTTTTGGCTAGCCTCACTAGGGGTAAAGAAGCTACAAGGAGTGAATTTTATTATCCTGCCAAAGAACCATTTTCTAGTTTTGTTGATTTTCTCTATTAATTTTCTTTATAAAATTTTATTACTTTTGGCCCTAAATTTTATTGTTTATTTTTCCTCTATTGTTTTGTATTTAATTGCCTCTCGTATTTCTATTTTTCTCAGAAAAGTTTAGATTATTGCTTTTTGGATCTTTGTCTTTTTTTCCTCACATCTGCATTCTACACTATAATTTCTCTCTAAGCACTACTTTTGCTATATACTGTATTTTCATTTAATTCAGAATATTTTAGCTTTCTCTTGGGAATCTTTCTTTGACCCATGTGTTACTTAGAAGTATGTTTTTTAATCTCTAGGTATTTTGGAATTTTCTAGCTGTCTTTCTGTTAATTCATGTCTAGTTCAATTTCATTGTAGTTTGAAAGCATTCTTTGTATGAATTACATTCTTTTAACTTTTTAAGGCCTGTTTTATAGCCCAGAAACTGGACTACCTTGGTGAGTGCTGCATGGGATCTTAAGAAGAATGTGTATTCTGCTGTTGTTGAATGAAGTAGTCTATAGATGTCAATTATATCCGGTTAATACTTGGTGCTGTTGAGTTAAGCTATGTCCTTACTGATTTTCTGGCTGCTAAATCTGTTTCTGACTGAGGAAGCTGCAGTCTTCTACTATGACAGTAGATTCATCTGTTTATCTTTGCAGTGCTGTCGGTTTTTGCCTCACGTATTTTTAAGTTTTCTTGTTTAAACAAATGCACATTAAGAATTGTTGTGTAGTTTTGGAGAGTTGAACCCTTTATTGTTAAATAGTGTTCCTTTTTATCCCTGGTAATTTTGTTTGCTGTGAAATCTGCTTTGTCTAAACATTGATTCATTTTTTTTTAAATTAGTTCATACACACGTTTATTGAAATAGCTCTAACCTCTGCACAGAGACCGTTGTCAAGGCTCCTAGACAGGACAATTGACTCCACCAGGTAGGGCGGCAGGAACTAAAACAAAAAAGAACTGGATATAAAGTATTTAGAGTGACAAATAGGTAGATTGGTAAAATCAGAAGTTATGATTACATGTCTTCAATCGCATACCTTAAGCAGAAACCTTTTACGGTACTATTATAGACACTCAAGTGCCTCTCTGTCCCCATACCTGTAAAGGGATAAAATAAAATGCTGACAGCAGATTTACCTCCAAACTTTGGGTATATTCCTGTAAGAAAGAAAAGAAGCATGAGAAAAAGTGTAACTCACACTATTATATATCTTCCATATCCTGATTCATTTTATTTTTCCACAAAAAAAGTCGAGTAAAAATAATATTTCTCAAATTGTTTTGGTCATTGATACTATGTGTGTATTATGTATGCAAAAAGTATTTTTAAAAATTGGAAGCCACTTTAGAATCAATAAAGCAGCCTGGGAACCATTGTCAGCACTGGTTTTATTTTTTAATTGAAAAGGATACAAATCTAAATTTGCATCCATTTCAAATTTACATTTGCCATTGGCATATTATTTATAAAAATTTGGAAACTTCTGAATTATTCCTAATGAATATGTAATTGATTTGGTAAAATATATACTTTACATAAGTAAAATTAGTCTAAATTGGTTGTGTGAATAGTTCCTTTCTAAAGAAAATGCTGATCATTTTTAGTTTACTAATGTTAAGGGCAAATATTTGAAACTGAAGGAAAACATTGTCAAATTATCAGATGTAAACAAATATTTAAAAGAAAAATTTGCTTTGAATTTACATTTCATGATTAAAGTGAAATGTTGAAAAATAATTAAAATGTTCATAAAATAATACATTTTATGGGCAAAATAAATCATACTCTTCCACCACCCTGTCACTATTTATTAAAAAATAGCCCACTTTATCTTTAAGATACTTAAGCTCGTTTCTTGAAGGATACTAGGAAGAGACCTTTGTTCAACTCTCTGCAGGAAGCTGCTGGTGATGAGGGGGTCCTCTTCTAGCACAGTGCAGGAGAGAAAAGTAGACAGAATGGAATTCCTTGATGTTAATATAATATAAAAGACCCAGAAGGTCATCTAGTAGCCAGATGCTTTATATAAACTTGAAATAGGGGGTTACTATGTACCTGTTTTTCAATCCTGGACCACTTTATTTACTTATGCAAACATGACTTTAATTATAAAGATTTTGACCTGATTCGTGTAAAGCTCACCTCAGAAACACCTGGAATTTAGAAAGACAGGATCCTACAAATTGTCATGTGCAGAATCATTATTTGTATTACCAAGGAATTTGTGCACTTCATTTTTGTGAGAGGATTTAATTATGTTCAGCTATAGAAAGGCTTAGAGAAGCTCTTTATTAAAAACAAGATTAATACATGAACTAAAATGTTCATTCTAAACATTCAAAGCACAAAACTTTTAAATTGATGTAATAAGGCTAACATCCAAAGAAAAAAATAACATTATGCATATTAAAAGGATAATAAAAATTGCATGATGAGATGAATCTATTCATAAAATTGTAGTGCTCTCTTACAATTGCCTCTTTAGGGAGTAAAATATTGTCATTGTAAAAGTGTCTGTACCCTGCACCATGGCTCCGAAATTCCACCATGTTTGGCTTTGGTAGAATTTGGTAAAAATTTATCTACTATGAAAATGTTCCAAAATATACAAACATGCAAAGGACAGCATAATGTGGCTGAATGCTTAGCTTCAAGAATTACCAATATTCTGTCAATCTGTTCTTCCCAAACCCTGGTCATAATATCATATCTTCGATAAACACTTCAGGATGTAGAGAAGATTTTTGTCTTTCTGTACAATTTCCAGTCTTTCAGAATTACTTAAAAACATTAAAATATTTTAGCAGGAATTGATAACATATTAGCCAATTAATATCACTACAAAAATCAAAGTGATAAAATAATCACGTTCCAACCAATATGTGTTGGAGGGTTATTAGGTTGCAGTTGGTATTTAGATTAGCAGTAGCCCCTGATACAAATCTTACTAACCTCACTGCTGTGTCTGGTCTGAACCAGACTCTGGATGAGATGTAAGGACCAAAGTAGAGAATATTCATGCTTGCTGGCCTAGTTAAGCTTTTGTTCATCCATTTGATGTCTCTAACATGAATGAGTGCATATCCCCTGTTTCCTTAGAACTCTGAAAATAAAGAGTTCTTTTTCTGCAGTCGGAATCAATGGATAAACAACAATTTTTCTATTGATTAAGGAAGGTAATGCTAGAAAATAACAAACTGGATTTAAATCTGACTGGCATGTGTCAAGTGAAGTAGGGTATCAGAACTAACTTCTCTAGTTTCTCTAAGCCCGTATACATATGCAAAAGGGATTTGAGCATTGGATACATGTTTTTAATGTTCAGGGTGTGGAATTTAGGCTCTGGAATGATCCTGGACATACATGATCTTAGCCTAAAATAAGGTGGAGAAGCCAGAAGGAAGAGTCAGAACACTCAGGACTTCAAGACGGATTAGATGGAGTGGGAGGCAAAGTAAGAGTCAACAATAAAGCCCAAGCTTGTGATTTCACAAACTGTATGGGTGGTGATGCCACTGAGATACAGAAGTCAGAGTAGTGGAGTCAAAAGATGGGTGAAGGTGGTGTAGGATAAGCAGATATGAGGTCCTTATAAGTCTAGTTTTCCCATAGCATCATGGGTGTGGCTCTGAGGACAATGATTGGAAAAGGCATACCTGGGAAATTTGGGGATAGTTGTGGGTGTTTATGGAGCAGGATGCATATCATATCATAAGGTGGAAGAAAATGAGGCTGAAAAAGATAAATCAACACACAACAGCTCATAAAGCACTGGGTCAGAATGGTGTCATTGTTGAGACTCTATATGAACCCTACTCTTCTAAGTTCTGCTTTGAACCTTATTTTCCAGATTTTCTTGTCACCATCATTGGCTGCATCCTTCCAATGAGTGATATTCAAATGACATTTAGCAGGCAGAAGGAAAAGCCACATTTTCTGTTGTGTTTTTGAATGCTGACCCGGGGTTGGCTTCCAGGTGTAGTGTTGAGGAAACCATATTCTGGTACAGGGCAGCTGAAGTTATGCATTTTTGCTTCTTTGCAATTTCTGCATTTCCAGGTTGGTTTTGTTTTGTTTTTGCTTTTAGTTGAATAGTACTGTGATTAAACTTGCGTTTAATAAGACTTCATTGCTGACAGGAAATGATGAAGGATTTAGACAAAAGATATTAATTGCTCAGATACAGTTTATTTAGATGTTGGTGAATGTTTTAATTGAGTCTTTCATCATATCTTTTTTGAAAGCATGGGAAATCTGTGGATTGAGTGAAAATCTTGGCATTTGACTTGATAGCATATCAATACTTATATGAATGAAAGTCTCTTGTGATATAATACACATCTTTTCTTTGGAACTCTCTGGTTGTCAAGAAGTATAACGAAAAGAACTAGATGATGTCCATAAAATCTGTGACAACAGTGATGTGGAGCAAGAATGCTTATGAGTTAATATGACACAAAAATGAAGCTCAAAAGATGTTAGACTTAAATTTGGGGCAGAAACCAACAAACTAAATATAACACATATATGATTTTTCCACTCCCAAACATCTATTTCTTTCCAAAGAAAAGTTATTTTAACTTTATCTTGTTGCATATTCTTTTCAACTATAATGTGATTTGTCAGTAAATGCTCAGTCAGTCTTGAAAATATTTTCTCAATGGTCTGTAAGAGAAATGTTCACTGATTTAACAGTATCCTTATCACAATATTGATTGTCTCAAGGTGCTGGGACATGGTTTGAAAGCCTCTCTCTACCTAATACACTTCTTTTGTTTCCTCAGACAAGAGACAATGCTGATGCTACAGCACTGGAGCTTAGAATTCACACTTCATTGATAATATTCATAACTTTTTGAAATATCTTCTAAGGAAACACTTTTTAAAATATTGGGGTAGAAAACTATATGCAGCTAGGCGTGGTGGCTCGCACCTGTAACCTAAACACTTTGAGAGGCCGAGGCAGGAGGACTGCTTGAGCCTAGGAGTTCAAGAACAGCTTGGGGCAACATGGTGAGACCTCGTCTCTACAAAAAAAAAAAGAAGAATTAGCCAGAAGTGGTGACACATGACTGTAGTTCCAACTATTTGTGAGGCTGAGACGGGAGGATCAACTGAGCCTGGGGAGGTCAAGAATACAGTCAGCTATGATCCTGCTGCTGCACTCCAGCCTGGGTAACAGAAAGAGACCATTTAAAAAAAAAAAAGGAAGAAAGAAAGAGAGAGAGAAAGAAAGGAAGAAAGAAAGAAAAGAAAGAGAGAGAGAGAGAGAAAGAAAGAAAGAAAGAAAGAAAGAAAGAAAGAAAGAAAGAAAGAAAGAAAGAAAGAAAGAAAAAAAGAGAGAGGGAGGGAGGGAGGGAAGGAAGGAAGGGAAGAGAGAGAGAAAACTATACGCAAGACTATGTTTTTGAAAACAAGCTATGTAAAAGCATGAAATGATATAAATTATCAACATAAATAAGAGTAAGAAAAAGAAATTGTAAAAGACCCTCTGGAAAAAAAATTTATGCTCTTATTCAAGATAATGATTATGAAGAAATGTTCAAATACTTATGCTATGATAAGGATGGTGTTTTTAAAAGTGGATAGTATTTTTTATAGTTTTTTAAGACTATACTAGTGCAGTATATAGTCTTAAAAAACTATAAAAAATACTATCCACTTTTAAAAACACCATCCTTATCATAGCATAAGGTTCTGGGAAAACTGGCTAGCCATATGTAGAAAGCTGAAACTGGATCCCTTCCTTACACCTTATACAAAAATTCAAGATGGATTAAAGACTTATGTGTTAGACCTAAAACCATAAAAACCCTAGAAGAAAACCTAGGTGATACCATTCAGGACATAGGCATGGGCAAGGACTTCATGTCTAAAACACCAAAAGCAATGGCAACAAAAGCCAAAATTGACAAATGGGATCTAATTAAACTAAAGAGCTTCTGCACAGCAAAAGAAACCACCATCAGAGTGAAGAGGCAACCTACAGAATGGGAGAAAATTTTTGCAACCTACTCATCTGACAAAGGGCTAATATCCAGAATCTACAATGAACTCAAACAAATTTACAAGAAAAAAACAAACAACCCCATCAAAAAGTGGGCAAAGGATATGAACAGACACTTCTCAAAAGAAGACATTTATGCAGCCAACAGACACATGAAAAAATGCTCATCATCACTGGCCATCAGAGAAATGCAAATCAAAACCACAATGAGATACCATCTCACACCAGTTAGGATGGCCATCATTAAAAAGTCAGGAAACAACAGGTGCTGGAGAGGATGTGGAGAAATGGGAACACTTTTCCACTGTTGGTGGGACTGTAAACTAGTTCAACCATTGTGGAAGTCGGTGTGGCAATTCCTCAGGGATCTAGAACTAGAAATACCACTTGACCCAGCCATCCCATTACTGGATATATACCCAAAGGATTATAAATCATGCGGCTCTAAAGACACGTGCACATGTATGTTTATTGTGGCACTATACACAATAGCAAAGACTTGGAACCAACCCAAATGTCCAACAATGATAGACTGGATTAAGAAAATGTGGCACATATACACCATGGAATACTATGCAGCCATAAAAAAGGATGAGTTCATGTCCTTTGTAGGGACATGGATGAAGCTGGAAACCATCGTTCTCAGCAAACTATCACAAGGACAAAAAAACAAACACCACATGTTCTCACTCATAGGTGGGAATTGAACAATGAGAACACATGGACACAGGAAGGGGAACATCACACTCCGGGGACTGTTGTGGGGTGGGGGGAGTGGGGAGGGATAGCATTAGGAGATATACCTAATGCTAAATGACGAGTTAATGGGTGCAGCACACCAACATGGCACATGTATACATATGTAACAAACCTGAATGTTGTGCACATGTACCCTAAAACTTAAAGTATAAAAAAAAAAAGACTATACTAGTGCAGTATATATACTATATGTATGTGTGGGAGGGGGTGTATATATATATATACATATAATACTTAAAATCTGTAAATTTTCCCAATGAATTATAATAACTCTTGAGAGCAAGTTTTAGGTTTTGTTCCTTTTCTAAGCCACACTTCCATGCTGCTTTGCACAAAGAAGGCATTCTACAGATGCTTTTCTAATAAATCATGTCTTTGAAACTGTAAATTAATATAAATGTTTTGCTTGAAAAGCTACTATCCTCCTAAGTGACCACCCAGCATGTACTACATTTAAATTATCAGCAAGTTTTCATTTTAGGCTAGTCTTTTCAGAAATAAAATAAATAAATCAATAAAGGAGAAAATGTGACCAACCTATGGTAGCATACTATAAGTAGTGACCCTCTGCACCATGCGGAACTGACCTGAAGAGGAGGGGCATGATTAGTGTGTACGCTGCCATAAGCTGAGCTACAAGTTCATCTCGAGTGCACGTTGGAAAATGCGTTTCTTAGATGTGATGTAAATTGCATGAGTCTTGTAGTATTCTGACAATGCAAAAACCGGTGACATTTTAAAGAATTAAGCAATATATTCACAGAATGAAAACACGTAAGTGCAGCTGCCTATGTGAGAAAGATATATTACAGAATATTCCTGTGAATAGACGAGATAGTAGATGGATGTCTAATATATATATATATATATATATATATATATATATATACCTAAGCCAATATAAATGAACACCATTCTGCAGGAACATATGTATCTATTTATGTCTTCATAAGTGTCCAGACAGACTTCACATCCCACTCCCTCAGGACACACAATTGGAATTACACAAACAGCATAAGAACCAAATGGGTAAAACCAGCGTTCTCAGAGCTGACTATCATTAATCACTAATGATGTCGGGTCAGTGAATACCTAGCTTCAACAATACAACAGATCATGCATTCTACAAGCAGACAATGAATTTTCTAAAGAAAAATAACCTCCCTTAAGGGTACAGAGACTCCATAAAGACAAAATGAAGCCGATGATAAGTAACCTGGCAAAAAGATCTGGATGACGACATCAATGGTCATTTCACTATCCTTGAAACTGATATTTTCTAAAATACATATTTTTTAAATGACAGAGAATCATTAAAAATTGATAAATGTATAAAATACAGGCTACTTAGCCGATATTTTCTTTGGTACATCTCCTTGGGTCTGAAGACATAGTTTAGCAGTTAACCCTTCAGGAGCCATGCTGAGAAAATATCTCTTATGATGAATATCTTGATTTGTTTTACAATTAAAAAGTTAATTTATAGCATGAAGTCTTATTGGGCTGTTAAGACACATGGAATAAATACTAAACTAACATACATGATGAGTTACATTTTGTCAAGGACTGGAGTTGCTGAAAATTATGCAGGCTCCAACTGGGATAATTCAGTCAGCATTTTTACCCTCACGGTAGAATGGAACATCAGTGTTCGCCATCAAAAGAGTAAGCCTAAATTATGATGATGTGGCTCGCTATATATGATCTTGGCTTTCTCATTTTACTTTTAATAGAATTCATTTCTTTCTTATGTTTAAAATAAGAAGACAGAATTTGCATGGTTCAAAAAATATACAACCTGCCATATGTTGTCATCTTATGCAATAAAGGAAACCTTGTATGTGCCTTCTATTGTGGATTTTCTATAAAATAGCACTCCCGGCCAACATAAAGTAATATTTGGGAAATTAAAAGTACACATAAAACAACCAATGAAACAAACAGCACATAACCGATGCTAATAAGCCGATTATTCTCTTTCGAATGCAAAGGTAAAAATCACACAGACTACAGCAGATGTGCGTGTTGGGAAAGGTAGAATGAGGATGCTAAGATTTATAAAGAAACATAAGAAAACATTTCCAAGGGCTGGAACTGGGGCATTGCTCATTTGCACTCAGACTAAAAGACAGTTCTAACGAAGCAGGCTGGGTGGGCTGCTTCAAGGCGTCAGCCTTCCTCAGTGTCTGCGCCTCTTCTGACTGGCCTGTTCCAGGGTGGAGTGAGCGGCTCCCTCTTGGTGGCACTCAGACCTGAAGGTGTCAGGTATGCAGGGTCTCAGTGCAAACATACACAGCCTCCTGGTTTCTCCACCATGATTTTTAACTCCTGTCTACCCAGAGCCATTCTACTACTGGGTCTTCTGTGTGTCACACTGACTATCCCATTGGGAGGGGTGGATTGGTTTTACCAGCCTGCTTCCCCGGTGGACTGGGATCTCATAGCTGACCCTCTGTAGATGCTGGTCAGAAGAGTCACCACTGGCTTAAGCCCAAATTCCTGGTCTAATTAAATAGGGACAGATTCACAAGCTTTTTTAGTTCCCACGGTGGCTTTACTATTGCAGCAATATTCCCACAGTGTTCCAAAATAAATACATGACGGCTTACATTTATTAAGTCACTAAGTCCAAAAAAAATGTAAGTATTTCTATCCTAACCACTTAAGGCATCATTGAAAAAATAATACACATAACATAAGTTGAAAGAAAACTAATATTCAGTTTTATTGTTAAGTAGTTATAATTATTCAATAATGGGAGATGTTCACCTGTGGGCATTGCATGACTTCTTGATCCTTATTTCTTGATGCATATTGATTTTGTTATACATAGTTTTATCACAGCAACCAACAAAACCCCCTCTTTGCAAAGATGTGAAGTCACCAAAGGGAAAATTCAACAAATTTTGTTGAATTTCTTCTGAGGTTTACATACAGAATCCCAAATGTGGACCAGGAGTGTAACTGTATTAGTCAGGGTTCTCTGGAGGGACAGAACTAATAGGATAGATGTATATATGAGGAAGAGTTCATTAAGGAGTTTTGACTCACACGATCACAAGGTGAAGTCTTACAATAGGCTGTCTGCAAGCTAAGAAGCAAGAAAGCCAGTCCAAGTCCCAAAACCTCAAAAGTAGGGAAGCTGACGGTGCGGCCTTCAGTCTGTGGTCAAAGGTCCAAGAGTCCCAAAGCTGAAGAACTTGGAGTTTGATACTCAAGGGCAGGAAGTAACCAGCATGGGAGAAAGATGGAGGCTGGAAGACTCAACTGGTCAAGTCCTTCATGTTCTTCTGCCTGCTTTTATTCTAGTGGCCCTAGCAGCTGATTAGATGGCGCCCACCCAGATTGAGGGTGGGTCTGCCTCTCCCATTTCACTGACACAAATGTTAATCTCCTTCAGTAACACCCTCACAGACACATCCAGGAACAATACTTTGTATCCTTCAATAAAGTTGACATTCAATATTAACCATCAAAATAACCTTACATTTAGATTGATCCTACCAAAAACAAACTAAAAAAAAAAAAAAGAAAGAAAAACAAAAAAACAAACAAAAAACAGTTTCTTGAGTGTGTCCTGTCAAATCCCTGATGTTTGTACCATCATTGGGAGCAGAGGATGTGTACTGAGGAGGGGATGTGTTGGAGAAAGAGTCATAATCTTCTTCTGCTGTGTATTTCCACCAATTGCTGCCCTACAGACCCTTCCAGATAAGACATCTTGTGGGGGGAGGTTGCTGTGACCAGCAAGCCAACCGGATAGTGCCCCCATAGACTGGGGCATTTATTTCCCACTCAGGCAATGACATTGTGTAGCCAACAGAGTGGTCCAACTAATGCCAGGATAATCTGAATCACGCTCAAAGCTCTATGGTGATTTCCTTGATATATGGTCTAAATTTAATTCTATGTAATACATCTCATAAAGTCTGTGTTTAAAAATACCCTGCCATTTTATCATCCTGCTATCAAACTTGCTGCAAGTGAGCCTCTACATTTTTTAATAAGGAAGCATACTGCTGGCAGTAATACCACAGCGAGAGTCCAGAACACTATGCCAGTGTGCTGGAATTTCTCAGAGGTGCAATTTTAGGCAACAAATGTGTTTGCAGAACCTGAGGGGAAAAAAGCAACCACAGGAAAATGAAAGAGTAAAATTCTTAATACAAGAATGATTATAAGTTGGAAGCATTGATGGATTCATACCTATGATTGTTAGCTGATTTTTTAATTGTAGAAGATCAAAATAAACATTAAAAATAAAAGAATGAGAACTATGTGATTATTAGAGAAGCATATTGGATTTATCTGCCGTTCCTGAGTTGGGGGCACAAATAGGGCAGGTAGCAGTTATTCACTAAGTCCCCATTGTCAGGGCGCAATTGCTGCAGAGGTTGTGGGTAAGAGCTCTGTTGTCACATACAATCTGTCTGTTGTCCTGTCTGTGTATTGTCTCTCAGCAGTGATTAACTCTCAAGAGGATCTCAGGGGTTGTAGCTCAAATTAAAGTATCATAAAGATGTATGATAAGAAAGCAGGAGAAATGAAGAGCCTAATTTCACTTTTGAGTGCCTATTCGGTTACAAGAACTACTCATGGCACTTATTTTTATGTATTGAAACTGAAAAAGAAAAGATATAGATTATTGATCCTAAACTGAGGTGGAGGTGTAGACTCGGCACATTTAATAGTTTGTCCAGGAACATAGATAGTAAAGGGCAAAGCAAGGGTTTCACAAGTGTTGGTTTTATTTGGAAAAGGGTGGGGTCTTTAAATTACTTTTAGTGCTATCATAAGACTATAGTATAATTCTCTCATGAGAATATTAACATCAAGGTATTAACATACTTTATGAGTAATCAATCACCCAGCCAGCTCAGGCTTTCTTCAACAACAAAAGGGATTTTCACTACAAAGTGATGTCCACGAAGGGTTGGATGAGTCCAGCAGTACATGGAGCTCATCCATGGAGATGCCCCAACCCTCAGCATCTCCCTGGGCTGATGGCTCTTCCTCATGGCTCCGACAGCACCCGTAACCTTCAGGGGCTGCAGGCTTCCTCATCTATGGAGAAGAAGGAGATGGAGACAGAGAGGCAGAGAGAGAAGGAGGGAAGGAGGCTTTCTTTCTTTCTTTATTTCTTTTCAGACACTCTAAGAAATCGTTTATTTTTTCCCCACCAAATGCCTAGGAAGATCTTTGTTCCATTTCATTGATCCAAATCCCCTGTGTCCATTTGGGCCATTAATGGAAGATGTGTGCATTTTTTTTTTTTAGTCTTGCTTTGTCACCCGGGCTGGAGCGCAAGTGGTGCGATCTCGGCTCACTGCAACCTCTGCCTCCCAGGTTCAAGTGATTCTCCTGCCTCAGCCTCCCAAGTAGCTGACATCACAGGCATGTGACACCAAATCCAGATAACTTTTTTATTTTTAGTAGAGACGGAGTTCTGCCATATTGGCCAGACTGGTCTCCAAATCCTGACCTCAAGTGATCCACCCGCCTTGGCCTCCCAAAGTGCTGGTATTACAGGCTCGAGCTACCGCTCCTAGCCATGTATTATGTTGATAAACAGTTTAAACTTAAACTCGATACCTCATGCCTAAAAGCAATGTTTTAACCAGATTCTCTGAAGCAAATGGACTACTCAGAACCGGGGTTAAAGAATATGGAAACTCTAGCATAAATTAGAATAGTTATCAGAAAAGAAATGGATATTGAAGAAGCAACCACAGGGTCCAATATAATAAAACCAGAAGGTGATCTCCTTATATTAGTACTTATAGTAAGGAATAGGAAAGAGAATGTTAATCATTGCAAACTCTGTAATTTCAAATAATTTTCAAAAAATCAATTTTTAAAGTTTCTTAAAGATTCAGAGTAAATGATCCCAACATTTCACTTTTTCATGTTTTAACAATTAACATTATTCTGATTAATAAGATAAATTCATACCCAATGAAAAAAGAAATTGGAAAATAAAACAAAATTTGAAATTGCCATTGATCTCTGTGCCAAGAGAAAGTCACACGTGACAATTTTGGTGTCTTTCTCTCCAGTCTGGAATATATGCATATCATGTTAC
This sequence comes from Nomascus leucogenys, assembly GCF_006542625.1. Taxonomy (NCBI): domain Eukaryota; kingdom Metazoa; phylum Chordata; class Mammalia; order Primates; family Hylobatidae; genus Nomascus; species Nomascus leucogenys. The sequence goes on from NC_044389.1 coordinate 110,820,006, forward strand.
TATTTAAAACACTAATTCTTGGCTGTGTTTATGTATCGTAGCTTTTATATTATAATTTCACTAACGTTGTAATTTATCTTTATAACAATTTTTTCTGTGTTTTTCTAATCCCTTCAACTAAACGCTTACTTGATTTTGTTTCCTTCATTCTTCCTCAATAATAGAAAGTTTTAGAGCCATGAGTTTGTTGTTGTTGTGGTTGGTTTGCTGCACTCAGTTACAGAGTTCTGATTGCTTATATTTTTTACAGTTTTGATTTCCCATTTATCCAACCATTAACTGAACGTTTTACAATATTTAATGACTAGAAGTTTTATTTTACTTTTTTTGGTAATAATAACTTTTATTATTATTTTGCTTCAGTATGTCTTGACTCACTACCAGTTCCTTCTTCATCTATGAAAAATAATATTACTCATTCCTGCAAAAAATGCATGAAAGTACTAGGATATTACACAGAAACTGAATACATTCAGGTCAGCTTTAATCAGAATTATAAAATCAGCAACATAAGAAATAAAATGCAAGATCATGCAAATTTTAACATTTGTCAAAAAACACAGTCTTCATTGTTTATGTAATGTGTTGGCTTGAACACTATTTTCTCTGCAGAGATTATGATCCTGGTTTTTGTTTCCATTTGCATTTGCTTGGAGGTACATCCTTCTTCCTTTTTCTTTACTGATGCAATTTTCCCCATAGTTGGTATATTCCTTGAGTCATGTTAATATGAGGAAGTTTATACACTCACATATATGTCACCATTTGACTAAGAGCCTCTATGTTTGTTTGTGACAAATTACCATCAGTTAGTATATGTACAATTTATGGTGGTGATGAGAACAAACCTGGGAAGGATATGGTTTGAGGTTTATAAAGTAAGCTCAGCTAATGTTGGTTGTGACTAATAAATCAACATCTAATGCTCCACTATCAAATACTAATTAATTCTTTCTTTCCTCCCTCATATTAATTTCGCGTCATTCCAAGTCTTCAGGGGAAAGTGTTTGCAGCTTGAAGCAAGAACACTCGTGCCTTGCCAGAGAATTTTATTAATTGCAGTAAGTGCAGTGGCTTTGGAGACCCAAATTTAAAAAAGAAAAATGATTTTGGAAGACAATTCTCCCCTTTGGCAAGTGTGATATTTTAGGATCTCAATAAATCCTTTCGAACCTAATGGAAGTAATTTTCTCATATCTTTTTTGGTACTCAGATACTCTGGTAATCCAATTACTAAGACCCTTATGCTCCAACACTCATATTAAAAGCAACTTCAAAATACAAAATAAAATAAATTCAACAAATTTGTTCAGAGACCTAGTCATAATATGATATTTCACTCTGATGGCAAAGGCTATATTTGCACCTAATTGATATTCACAGAGGGCTAAAATACCCATTTACCTGTTTAAAATTCTGGTAGCCAGCTGAATCTTGTATGTACAATTATAAATATATGTTTTGGATATTTTAATTTGTTCTGAGTTTAGTGATTTAAAAGATCATCTATAAATCAGATGACAGAATCCTTTTTTATGGGGGTGAGGGGGGAGGGTCTCACTCTGTCACCCAGGCTGGAATGCAGTAGTGCAATCAGGGCTCACTGCAGCCTCGACCTCCCAGGATCAGCTGATCCTCCCACCTCAGCCTCATGAGTACCTGGGACTATAGGCACACACCGTCACATCCAGCTAATTTTCTTTTTGTACTTTTTGTAGAAAAGGGATTTTTCCATGTTGCCCTGGCTAGTCTTGATCTCCTGGGCTCAAGTGGTCCACCCACCTTGGCCTCCCAAAGTGCTAGGATTACAGGTGTGAGCCACTGTACCCAGGCCTGATGGAATCTTTTTTAAACAATATGGTATGGTGAGGAATTAAATAGAAAGTCACATTACTGTACAGCTTTGGTGGCTGATAAATGCTAGGTGAAACTGCACTTTGTGGATTCATCATTTTTTGTGCCAGGCAGAAAATGTGGACACAGATACACTCCTCCTACTTTCTTCTGTGTATGTTATAGAAGATGACAGTAAGTGGTAGAATGGATGGAAGACCCTAGTGTGGTAAGTCTTGCTTAAATGCCAGTGTGTGTCTACAATGATACAGGCCCTCTGACTCCTGGACTCAACACTAGGAGTTGAGGAGGGATTACTCCATGGAGAGGCATAGCTTGCTCCAATATCTTGAGTCAGAAACAGAACAGCTCTGGGTTGTTTTCTTCCCAAGCACTAGCTTTTGGGTGTGTCAATTTTTCAATCCTCATTGGGTTTTTTCAAGGAGTTCAGAATTTTAGGGGTGCATGAAAGTTCTTTGACATCACAATGTGATGAAAGCACCCTTTACTTTAGTTTCTGTCAAGATGTGGAATGAACCAGGGAGCTCCCAGGGTCTGCTCTTCCACTGGGGAGAGGAAGAGAGACATCCTGTCCAAGGTTGGTTCAGCCACCAGCTAGATTCAGGAGCCCTGACTCCTGATGGAATGGTGAACCAGGGTGGAAACCAGGACATGAAATAAGGCTGCAGAAACTACGTGCTGAAAGGAATATAGTTGTGTGGGGAATCTACTATTTCAACATCACCAGTGTAGCATTTACTGCATGGTAAGAATTAAAGCACCTTTCAAATCTCTTAAAATTTTGGGCAGGGAAAAACACACCTACTCAGCAAATTGGGCTCAGTGTGTGTAAAGCTCAGAGAATAATCCACAGTTATAAAAGCTACTGGCAAGGGTCACCATGCCGCTTACAAGACAAGTTGTGAAGGTCACTATAGGCATTCACGTTGCTAGGAACTGTTCACTTTAAAACTAGATGCTCAAATAAATCAATTTTGTTAGAAACCTTCACAAAGGCTGGGAAAAACATAAAGCCCAGATCAATCTTTCCTTTAGGTTGTATTTTAGATTGCTGACATAAAACTATGTGAAAATGTTTCCCCTTTTCCCCATTTCAGCGTGTGTTTTATTAGTGAAGTAGAACTTAAGCGTTCCCCAGACATTATACAGAACTATATATATTGGGTACATGTGTCAGTACCTCTAAATACCCATAGAAATTTTTACTTAGCAACATTTTCATGTTCCTCTCAAATTCCTACAATTATACACGTCAAAACAATTCTCCTTGTTTCTTAAGGGAATTCTCTCTAAATCTAAATGTATTAAGAAAATGTTAGTATTTCCAGCAACTGGGGGTTATATTAAAAATAGAGACTCCAGGGGGAAATTCTGAGCTCAAAAGGTCTCTATCTCATGACTTTAAACTACATTTAGGAAGCAATATGTAAAATACATTGTAAAAATTTCTAGCACATTTTTCGGATCTTTTTATAGCACTTAGCACTACATGCCAGTAATAAATATGTTTATGTCCCTATCATTTCCTCTACAAGGGTATAGGGGCCTACAGTTAGTGTTTTTGATTCATTTTCTTTCTATCCCTCCTGAAGCAGCTTTTCAAACAGTATGTTCCTTTATGTTAACAAGAGTAATAAAGAGCCTTGGTTCATATAAGCACAGGAAAACTGAGCTAACAAAAATTAAAAAGTTTTTTAAAATTCGTATCCTCTGACTCTTCGAAAGTTGGATAAATTCTGATGTAAACCCTAAACTTATTTGATTATCTGTTACTGTTTTACCATTGCCACAGTAAAGATAGAGAATATTTCCTTCGTCCCACAAAGACTACTCTGTGCTCTCTGCAATCACGCTTTTCTCCTTTCCCAAGCCTACAGAGTCCTTCCTTGCTCTGCCCTCCGTGCATATAGAATACTATTGCCGTTTTTAGAATGTAATACTAATGGAATTACAGGGCATCCTCTTTTGTGCCCATATTCCTTCACTGAGGAAAATATTTTTGAGATACTTGTCATTGATAAAAACAAGACAATAGCTTTTATTACTGAATACTATTCTATTATGTGAAGAGACCACGATTGGTTTATCTATTCTTCTATAATAGTAACTGGGCATGTAGGTAGATTTCAGTTTCCATTGTTATCTATTAACATTAAGTATTAATCTTAATCTTCTAGTAAAGATAAAACTATTACATACACAGCTTTTATGTACAAGCCTTTATTGACTGAATTTTCCTTTTTTTTTTTTCAGTAAATGCCAAGAGGTAGAATTGTTGAGTAATGTACTAACTATATGTTTATCTGTGTGAGAAACTTCCAGATCATCTTTCATTCCCACAAGCAATGTGTGAGATTTTCAGCTCCACATCTTCATAGAACTTTTTAGTAATTCTATGCTGTTCGAATATTTTATTTCAGAAATTCTATTTTTTAGTTGTAGAATTTCCATGTGATCCTACTTTTCTGTTTCTACTCTTTATACCTCTTGTTCCTCATTCATTGGAAACAATGTTTTGATTTAGTTATTAAAAATAAATATAATGGCTGCTTGAAAACTGTTACCATTAATTGAAATGTCTGGTTCATCTCAGGCTCAGAATCAATTGTTTTTCTTTTCTCCTGAGAATGTATTCCATTTTCCTGATTCTGTGTGTGCCTGGTAACTTCGGATTATATCTGTCGTGTCGTGAATATGAATAAGGAGATTCTGGCCTCGTTAGGTTTCTCCGATGGGCATGATTTCCTATGTCTCAGCAGATCATTTCCGGGTAACCTCGGATTATATCTGCGGTCTCGTGAATATGAATGTGAGGAGATTCTGGCCTTGTTAGGTTTCTCCGATGGGCATGGTTTCCTATGTCTCAGCAGATCATTTCCGGGTAACCTCGGATTATATCTGCAGTGTCGTGAATATGAATGTGAGGAGACTCAGGCTTCCTTAGGTTTCTCCGATGGGCATGGTTTCCTATGTCTCAGCAGATCATTTCCGGGTAACCTCGGATTATATCTGCGGTCTCGTGAATATGAATGTGAGGAGACTCAGGCTTCCTTAGTTTTCTCCGATGGGCATGGTTTCCTATGTCTCAGCAGATCATTTCCGGGTAACCTCGGATTATATCTGCGGTCTCGTGAATATGAATGTGAGGAGACTCAGGCTTCCTTAGTTTTCTCCGATGGGCATGGTTTCCTATGTCTCAGCAGATCATTTCCGGGTAACCTCGGATTATATCTGCGGTCTCGTGAATATGAATGTGAGGAGATTCTGGCCTTGTTAGGTTTCTCCGATGGGCATGGTTTCCTATGTCTCAGCAGATCATTTCCGGGTAACCTCGGATTATATCTGCAGTGTCGTGAATATGAATGTGAGGAGACTCAGGCTTCCTTAGGTTTCTCCGATGGGCATGGTTTCCTATGTCTCAGCAGATCATTTCCGGGTAACCTCGGATTATATCTGCGGTCTCGTGAATATGAATGTGAGGAGACTCAGGCTTCCTTAGTTTTCTCCGATGGGCATGGTTTCCTATGTCTCAGCAGATCATTTCCGGGTAACTTCGGGTTATGTCTGGGTGTTGTGAATATGAATGTGAGGAGATTCTGGCCTCGTTAGTTTTCTCCGATGGGCATGATTTCCTATGTCTCAGCAGATCATTTCCGGATAACCTCGGATTATGTCTGGGTGTTGTGAATATGAATGTGAGGAGATTCTGGCCTCATTAGGTTTCTCCGATGGGCATGGTTTCCTATGTCTCAGCAGATCATTTCCGGGTAACCTCGGATTATGTCTGCGGTCTCGTGAATATGAATGTGAGGAGATTCTGGCCTCGTTAGGTTTCTCCGATGGGCATGGTTTCCTATGTCTCAGCAGGCCATTTTCTTGGCTAGTTTGATCTGCAAACTCTACTCCTTGGGAGGCAGCTCTGGTCTTCGTCCAGATCACTTCATTTTAGCTGAGATATTTTTGAGCTATCCTACACGTGCATGATTTAGGAATCAGCAGGAGATGTGGGTAGAGAGATTTAGATAATCCCTCTTTCTGCTCCTTTTTTTATGGGATATCGTAATCTCCTTGTCTCGTTCTCCCAACCTCACTTTCTTGTGCCCCTGATCAAAATACTGGAGGGATCTTCTGTCTCTGTCCCCCCAGCACTGGTCATGCTACACGGGCTACTTCGCCCCGGGCCACGAGCAATGAATTTTTATACCTTCTGGTCTTCAATGGTCTCGGAAAATGTGCACGCCCTCCATCCAGTCTATCTGCTCTTGGCCAGCCTATTCCGGTGCCTGCAGGCACTTGCTTTCTGTGCTGTGTCCAGGGTTTGCTATTCCTTTCTGCAGGAAGGTCTGGTAGGGATTTAATTTGTCATACATAGAAGCAAACATTTATCCATGTGGTAGCTCATGTTTTCACTCGTAGGGCATCATTTGAGGAACGGAATTTATTAGTTTGTATATAAGGTACCAATTTCTTACTTTCTGATTAGTACTTATTATGCTGCATTTACCTAATGTATATTATCAAGATTTCTTTCTGCATTTTCTTCTAGAAGTGTCAGTGTTTTAACTTTCTCATTTAGAACCACAATTAAACAGAATTGATTTTTGCATGTGGTATGAGTTATTGATCAGAACTTCTTGCCAGTGAAAACACTATGAGATTCATTTTGACTTTTGAATTTCAATATGGTTATGTAATTATAGCTCAGCATAGTTAACAACATAGAACAAAATCTTAAATAATGCTAGATACAAAATCAATTTCTAAATTTTATTTATGCTTAGAATTAATTTAGATGTCTTCACAGTACATACAAGACCCAAAAATTAAGTTGTTACCAATTAATCAATCTTTAAAGTTCTGAACTTATGTTGGACAGTTAAAATGACATCAACAAAAATGTTTTGAGCAAATTAGCTAATCTCAGGCAACTCAATTAAGTGTCTGAAGCCAAGCATATAATTAGAGTCCTCTCCTCTTTGCCATTTAGACTTTACACATTAAGTATGCTTGAAGTAGTTTCTGTTTTATGAATTAAAATAGAATGATCTTTACTTTTCTCCCTTTATGAATGAAGTTCTGACCATTTACAAATTTAGCAAGCAATCTATACATGTTCTTTCTCTGTTTCATGAAAGAAATAAAATTATATAAAATCATAAAAATAATCTAGAGTCTTTCACGTCTCTTTCATGACCATTTTAGGCATCTTCTGTATACAAAACAAGAGATAAAAGGAAAAGGGTAAAAATTAACAATTGAGAAAAAGAATTAATTATAAAAAATTAAAAAATAAAATAATGGTAGATGTGATACAAAGAGTAAACAAAAAACACTTGATTTCTCAAATAAAATGTAAACTAAGAATGTATTATATTTTGAGAAAAAGCTTAGCCTTGTAAAATAATTTTTTATAATATTTACTATGTACCTGCAATGCAGACTCTTAAATCACCTGTGTTTAATTTTACACTTCCTGTGTTACTCATCCCTCTATCCCCTAACTGCAGTGTTTTTCTGAGTGTGATTAATGATGTTAATTGCCCTGCTAGAAGAAAGAGTCTCATAGATTGACAGTATAACAAAGGTGATATAGCTTGGCCCCCAAACACAGATGGTGCTTTGATAGCATTAAATGGATAGTTTATTTGTGTCCATTCTATCTACTGAATATTACATTAATAATCTTATATTTTAAAAATTCAATTCAAAGCAATATTTCACCAATTTTCATATTTAAAATTTGTTGATACATGCACATTGTCATTGATGACAGAATAGCATTGCAAGTGGGATGGAAAAGTAAAACCAATCAATTATGGTTAAATAATGTGGCCTCGCGCAGTGGCTCACTCCTGTAATCCCAGCACTTTGGGAGGCCAAGGTGGGCAGATCACGAGGTCAGGAGTTCGAGACCAGCCTGACCAACATGACGACACCTAGTCTCTACTAAAAATACAAAAATTAGCTGGGCATGGTTGTACGTGCCTGTAATCCCAGCTACTCAGGAGGCTGAAGCAGGAGAATCGCTTGAACCCGGGAGGCAGAGGTTGCAGTGAGCCAAGATCATGTCACTGCACTCTACCCTGGGCCACAGAGTGAGACTCCATCTCAAAAAAAAAAAATAAATAAATAAATAAATAAATAAATAAGTTGTCATTTGCTGAAAACCTATTTTGCATTGAACCTCATATACATTTTCCTTTTTTCCCTTGTATTTGTACTCTTCTTCTCAATTTAGTTCAGAAAAAGTATGCCATTATGTTTAATTTTGTATGTCAATTTGACTGGACCATGAGGTGTCCAGATACTTGTTCAAACAGTATTTCTGTGAGTGTGTTTTGGGATAAGATTAACATTTAAATTAGTGAACTTTCAGTATAGTGGATTGTTCTCCCTAAAGTGAGTGGGCCTCATCCTGTTAGTTGAAGGCCTGAATAGAACAAAAAGGCTGGCTCTCTTGTGAGTAAGGAGAATTATTTCTGTCTGTCTTTGAGCTGGGACATTGGTCTTTTTCCTTCCTTCAGACTCAAATGGAAACACTGGCTCTTCCTGGGTCTTGAGCTTGTTGGGCCTTGAGTGGGGAACTCCATCATCAATTTTCCATGTTCTCAGGCCTTTGGACTTGGACTGGGGCTGACACCATCAGCTCCCCTAGGTCTCCAACTTACTGACTGCAGCTCTTGGGACTCCCCAGCCTCAAAAATAATGTGAGTCAATTCCTGGACCTGCTTCTAGAGAACCCTGATTAATTTAGTACAGATGGGAACTCATGAGGTACAGAGGGGCATGAGATGGAAGGGGAAATTTCTTATATATCTGGCAAAACAAAGAAGTCAATGTTTATTTGGTGCTGTTTTTAACACCTGGGTGAAAAGGAGAACTAAATTATACGACAATTTTCCTTACTCTAATTCCAAAACGAATAAAATACATAAATATGTGTACTAGTCTGTTCTCACACTGCTGATAAAGACATACACAAGACTGGGTAATTTATAAAGAAAAAGGTTTAATGGACTCCAGTTCCAAATGGCTGGGGAGGCTTCGCAATCATGGTGGAAGGTGAAGAAGGAACAAAGGCACGTCTTACATGACTGCAGGCAAGAGAGTGTGTACAGGGGAACTGCCCTTTATAAAACCATCAAATCTCATGAGACTTATTCACTATCAGGAGAACAGCATGGGGAAACTTTGGCCCCATGATTCAATTACTTTGCACTGGGCCCCTCCCACAACATGTGGAGATTATGGGAGCTAAATTCAAGGTGAGATTTGTGTGGGGGACACAGCCAAACCATATCAATATGTTATTTTAAGAGTCTATGGTTGAATAATTGTGAGAAACAATACCTTACTATACATATTGCTAATTGTGTATACAGAATTACAATTTTCTTTTGTATTTGGAATGTTGTATGTCAAACAAAACCCTAAAAGTCAAATGTTTGAAAAGGGAAAACTCTGAGCAAATTTCACAATGTGGATTTATTTTAATGCATTATGCATAAATAAAGGATCACATTTCAGGGAGCCAATACATGTATATATTTCAAATAATTTTATTGTAAGTATTTCTACTCTATGTCACAAGGCAGATGTGTAAGTATGAAACACTCAGCTAAGACTTACTCTAACAGCACTTTATTTTACAGTGTTTTTATAAATTTGTTACATAATCTATAAATAAGTATGTTCACTTATGCTGTTAGCAAGAGTTCTATCATGTACACATTAAAGATTCTGGAAATTTATAATGGCCTGCTAATTGAGAGAGATGTTACAAGTAAATGAGAAGGGTTGGCATTAATCTGGATACTTGTTAATGTTAGCAAAAGGATTAAAAGATGCAAAAATGTTACAGAAAATTATTAAAATATTTTGTCGAATGTAATAAAAAAGTTTTTCTATTATTTATTTTTTAAATATTACACAATATTGAAAGATTCAACAGAATATTTATGACCTAGAGCAAATTACAGCAACAATGAAACAGCCTCTTTGTCCTTTCACCTGGTGGTGAGCCCAAAATTGAATTCTAGGCTACTAAATCCACAAGTCTTCTGGCTGGTTTTAGCCACATTTTTAATATCTTTATATACCTTTTATATTTTAATTTTAAATTATTTATATAAGTGGATACACAGTACATGCTTTATATCTTACTTGCTATTTTCAATAAATTTCATGTTCATAAGGTACATCCATTTTGATATGTGCAATTTTAGTTTATGCTTTTCCCTGTCTTAAAGTAAATAGTGTTCATTCTACTGAAAATAAACATGTGGGTGAGTTTCAATTTGAGGTAATTATAAGTAAAATTTTGTGAATGCTCTGTTACATGTCTCCTGATTGACATATGCAAAAGACTCTCTAGAAGTGGAATGTCTAGAGCATTCACATAAATATTCCTTAAACTTGTTCAGTAACACCAATCGGTTCTTAAAAGTGAAATGTCCCAATTTTAGGTTTCTGTTCCATCATGTAAAGATTTTAAAATTTGTCACTCCTGTCCTCACAGGAAATCAACAAAAAATAAACTAAAAAGAATGACTCTTGCTAGATCCAACAGATAGTGAGGTCACAGGGAAAACCAATGCCCTGAAAACTTCAGAGACAAGGAAATACAGAAAATCACAGCTTACCAGAAACAGAAGCCACTAGAGCCATAAGCAGGTAGAAAAATGTAACCCCTGATCAAAGCTAAATGCTGAAGAACGAGTATAGAGTAGCTGAGAGTTAAAACTCCTGGGGACCCAGGCTTGGGGGAGATTAGGGGCAAATGTTTATGTGTTTTGCAAATTCTGGGGTTACCAGTAAACAAATGTAAATAAGAAGTATAATTAGTATGCTAAGAAGAGACCATAAAGTCACATAAATGCTTGATGAAAACCAAAGAAGACACAATAAAAGGTAATATTTTAAAAAGAAACAAAAGCAGGTATAACAAACGAAAAGCAGTAACAATCATGACAGATGCTGAGCCAACTATACCAATAATTACAACTAATATGAATGCTCTAAATACACCAATTAAAAGACAGAGAGTGATAGCGTGGATGAAATGAGACCCAACTATATCTCCTCTACAATAAACCTACTTTAAATATGAAGGCATAGATAGATTGAAAGTAAAATGAAGAAAAATGATATGCCACGCCAACACTAATCAAAAGAATGTTGGAGGAGCTATAGTAGTTTCAGACGAAGTGTAAGTCAGAACAAGGGAAATTATCCGGGATAAAGAAGAGTATTGTATAACTATAAAGGGATCAAATCTTCAAGAAGACATAACTGTCCATAGTGCACATACATCTATCAACAATGCATCAAAGTATATGAAAAAAAAAAACTGGTAAACCTACAAGGAGAAATAGACAAACCCACTAATAGAGTCGGAGACTTCACCACACCTCTATCAGTAATTGATAAAGTCAGCAGAAAATCAGTAAAGATATAATAGTGAAAAAGCACCATCAGTCAACTGGATTTCATCTACAACACATCACACAATTTTCTAAGTTCACATGACACTTTCACCAAGATAAATTTTTTTAACATATTGCCACAACTAAAAATACGTAGATATTAGGTAAGTATGTGTACATTCTTATAAGAATGAATAATCTTTAATATTTGGTTGTAGTATTTGATTAACATATATTAGGTCAATCATGTTTTAACTATTAATTTACTAAATTTTTCTTTGTTTGCTTGATTTATTAATTACCAAACGATCTCCATGGAATCTCCAATTATGACAATGGATTTTTCAATTACTCCTTCTATTTCTGTCATTATTTGATTTACATAATTGAAGCTACATTATTTAGCACATGAAAGTACAGGATTGTTACAGTTTGCTGGTGAATTAAATTTAGGTTTTGTAAAATTATTACTTAATTAGTAATTAAGTCTTTATGAGTAATTCAATTTAAAGTTTTGGACTAACGTTCATTTTATATGATGCTAATATAGCTAGACCAACTTTCTTTTGCTTAGTATTTGCCTCATAGTTGAGTGATAGATCATTTTTTCATTCTTTTTCTCTCAATCTTTTCTTTGTCCTTAAAGTTTTAGGTTTGTCTATTGTAAGTGACATATGGGTTGATCTGCTTGTTTACTTATCCATTCTCAAAATCCTTGTCTTTTTATTGCAAAGCTAAGTGCATTGATATGTATTGTGATTATGAATATATTGAGTTTCATTGCTGTCATATTATCTACTTTATATTTGTCCCATTCTTTTCTGTTATTATTCTTATTTCTGCTTTCTTTTATATTGTCTTTTTTCGCATTTTATTTTTTTTTTGGCCTTGGAAATTATACATTCTATTTATATTATTTTAGAGTTGATTCTTATACTTGAAATTTTATATGTACAAGGTTCAATATAAATGTCATTAAAATCCTTCAAAATGATATAAGTTTTTTAGAGTCTTTATTTACCACAATCCTGATTCATGATATTATGGCCTAATAATATGTTACTATTTTATCTTAAAATTTGGATTTTATTATATAAATTATTAGTATTAAATTAATGGTATTTAAGTCTACACACTTATCTACAAGCTTTATTGCTCAGAATTCTATCTGACATGTAAGACTTGTCATCTGGGCTACATTCTCAATGACTAAAGTATATACTATTTGTTTTATGAAAATGACTTTTTCTCTTCTTAAGAGAGAGTTTTGTTGAAAATACGATTTTAGGCTGATAGTTTCCATTGTTGCCATCTTTTTTTCAAAATATCCTTTGTGGGTTTTGTTGTTGTTTCTTTTGTTTGTTTGTTTTTTGAGATGAAGTCTCACTTTGTCTCCCAGGCTGGAGTGCAGTGGCGTGATTTCGGCTCACTGCAACCTCCACCTCCTGGGTTCAAGCAACTCTTCTGCCTTAGCCTCCCAAATAGCTGGGATTACAGGCACCCGCTATCACGCCAGGCTAATTTTTTTTTGTACTTTTTTTTTTTAGACGGAGTCTCACTGTCTCCCAGGCTGGAGTGCAGTGGCGCGATCTCGGCTCACTGCAGGCTCCGCCCCCGGGGTTCACGCCATTCTCCTGCCTCAGCCTCCTGAGTAGCTGGGACTACAGGCGCCCGCCACCAAGCCCGGCTAATTTTTTGTATTTTTAGTAGAGACAGGGTTTCACTGTGTTAGCCAGGATGGTCTCGATCTCCTGACCTCGTGATCCACCCGCCTCGGCCTCCCGAAGTGCTGGGATTACAGGCATGAGCCACCGCGCCTGGCCTTTTTTTGTACTTTTAGTAGAGACGGGGTTTCAACATGTTGGCCGGGCTGATTTCGAACTCCAGGCCTCAAGTGATCGGCCTGCCTCAGCCTTCCAAAGTGCTAGGATTACAGGTGTGAGCCACCATGCCTGGCTCTGATTAATCTTAATGCCTTAATTTCTCTTTGTTTTGGAGATTTAATGTTTCCATTAAATCTGAAAAGACGTTTATGTTTTTTGTTTCACTAAGATCTCGAACTTAAATATTCACATTCATTAGACTTCCAGAATAGTTCAGCCGTTCTCCTTCCAAACAGTTCCCCTCTTGCAGTCATTATCTCTTCTCCTTCACATCATCCAATTAGAATGCTAGGCCTCTCTCTCTGTTATCTGTTTCTCTTTTCTTTCATATTTCCCACCTTTTTTTTGTCTTTTCTGCTATCTTGAAAAAAACTTTTCAGATATGCACCGTATTTCTTTCATTCTTTATTCATCTAGTCTAAGCTGCTGTTGTTACACCTATTGATTTTTTCAGTTGTTTTGCTTTTTGTGTTTGGATTTCGATTTCATTATTTTTAAAATGTTTAATCATTTTTATATGCTCATGCTCTTTACTCTTATTTGTAATGACATCTTTTGTTTCTTTAAACATATTTAACATCTTTCTAATGTGTCTAAAAATTTCAATATATAGTCTCCAAAGATCTTTTGCTCTGGTCTGTTTTTCCTTTTTGCTCTTGTCTCAGTACTGTGCTTTACTGCGTATCTTGTGATAGATACTCTTTTTAACTGTAAGCTCACCTTTCTTAGAGGGTATCAGTGGAAGAACTCTGCAGCATGGGTGGGAGTGTCATTCCTCCCCCAGGGTTTGCATTGTTTCAACTTGCACTATAAACCTGGGACCACAATTAATTCTCTTCCTAAGGTGTTTACTTTTCTATAGAGGTAGTGTGAATCCAGTACTTAATTTCATATGTGGATTAGCTTTTTAAATAAATCTTAGGAGGAAAGTTTATGCTTCCCTCCAACCTGGGCCAAAGCCCTTTGCAGTTCTGTTCTGTGGAGCACGTTGACCCCCCGCATGCATTATGTTCCCGGGCACATCATTATACTCAGGTGTCCTATTAGATGACACAAACTGGTCACAGCCTTTCTTCATTTTCAGTTTTTAAAATAAAAACTCATTTTTACCAAGTTTTAGAGTATATCTAAGAGTGAAATTCAGATCCAATGTTTACACTTGCTCTTTCAGTTTCTCAGAATGCCACATTTTCATGACACCTGAGGAATGAATGCTCTGTGTGTGTGTGTGTGTGTGGTGTGTGTGTGTGTGTGTGTGTAAATTTCCTTTCAGAACTGTAAGTTGTTTTTAGTGGAATGGTTTTGTTTGGGATATCTGAAACCTGTGGTTTATATATACGTGTATGTTTTAACTAATACTATTTTTTTTTGTTTGTTTTTCCCCCAGAGCTTCATGTCCACATTGGCCTTCCCTTTTAGACGTGGATCAATGCTTCAGATAACTTCCTTTAATTCTTCATCAAGGTAAACTTCTTTCTCTAGCATTTCCAGATAAGACAAATTAATACATACAACACAAGGGTAAGTCAAGGTACTACTGTCCTCATCTAAAGAGACAGTGCCCAGGATTAAAATCCTGCAATTGAGTCCTATGCTTTTGACAGTCTTGTCGTCTCCAAGAAATTTACTTTTTTTCTTTTATAAAACCACAGTGTGGGGATCATGTGAGATAATACGTGTGAAACAGCTCCTCTGTATGCAGTTTGCCCCACAAAGACAAGCTATTATGTTTTTCCAACTAAAGATCTTTTAGGGCCTAAGATGATGCAAGCCAAAAGCATAAATGATAGGGGCACTGGAAGGAATTATGTATATTGGTGAAAAAAGAGGGTTTTTTAAATGTTTGTTTTTTAGAGCACTGGGCTTTTGGTACCCCCTCTAAGTTGGTGTTTAGACTCTGTTGCCTTATTGCCTGCACACACGTGTGGAGGACATGGTTCACACCGTAACTGTATCTGTCCTCATAAATATTGTAACAGGAAATCGCCTTGTCATGTAGCTCCTTTCTCAGCAGCACAGAAATGGAATCACACGCCATCGTTAACTTCATTCCCAGAATTTTTTTGTAATAGCAGGACAGCTGTTCAGCATAACTTTTCCTGTTGCTTTTCAATTTATAGTGCATATGATAAAACAGATTTGGAAGTAAAGGCCAAGAAGCTAGTAGATGAACTTCATGAAATTCAATTTGATCATGCCATGAGCTTTTTTTTTCAATGGAGCACATTAGGTCTTACGGGTATTACCTTTGAGCTAGGCATCGGTTTCCAAACCTGGTTTAAAATACAACTTAAAAAATAAGCTGCAAAACAATGATTATCTGGAAAGCTGGTTTAAAAAAATCTTTCGATTTTCTCATTGGTAACACGTGTTTGAGAAGAGAGCGGATCCCATTTTCATAACCCCATTACTTAATGTTGCCTATTTTGATACTGAAGTTTAATTCTCAAATCAAATATTCTAACACTGAGAAATAAAATATTCAAATATACCAACAGTGATATTTTACAAAACATCCAATCTCTTTTACCTTTATATTGCAAGGTAAAATATAAGAAAGTCTAAAACTCAGAATATTAAAGCTGGAGAGAATTTTAAAAAGTCATTTGTTTGGGTGTATAAATTAACCTAACCATGTGATCAATTATATTCATTTTATGTTTTAGCTTCACAAATTATCATTTTAAATACACGACTTCCATTTCTTGTATCTGTAAATAATGGCCGGAAGTGAAAAAGGTTGCAGCTGGAAAATATTTTATTAAACCACCAATTCTTTTCCGTGAAGTATTTCCAGAAAGCAGAATTTGCATTATTCTTATTTTTTAAAATGCCAAAGAACAACTAAGCTTCAGTCTCAGCTGGCTTCAAATACCTGTTTTTTAACCACATCTTTCCCTTTCTTTCTTTCTCTCTCTCTTTTCTCTTTCTTTCTTCTTTCTCTCTCTCTTTCTTTCTCTTTCCCTTTTTCTTTCTTTCTTTTCTTTCTTTCTCTTTCTTTCTTTCTCTCTTTCTCTTTCTTTCTTTTTTTTTATTAAGCATTTTGAATTCCATAAAGCTTCATTCCTTGAATTTTAACTGGGGTAGATCCCAGAATACTGATTCAAGTGTTCTGAAAAATTACATTAACTTCAGGGTCCTATGATTTACCTGCTTTTCAAAAAGAACTGCTTCATTAATTACTATTTGTCCATATCACTTTGAACATTATAGCAGTAGAGCAAGTAGGGCAATTTTCAGAAAAATATCTCAATCGAAGGCCCATTTCCAGGGGATGTTCATCGTTCAGATTTGAAGTGAGAACACTTTCTTTAAACAGGAGCCAACAGCAACATCTGACTCAACTAATCCTGAGGCTCAACGAACTCTTCTTCGTAGTTTAGAAAGCACACATTTTCCCTCCTTTTATTTCTCATTTCATAGAAATCTGAAGCCAAGCACACTGAGAAGAACTATTTTGTAATCATTTTGATTTATCTATAAGCAGGAGGCTTGCAAAATTCCTTAAGAACTCATCCTCATAGATTTGTAGCTCAGTTAAACAGATTCAATTAGTCAGGATAGGTGGGCTGAAGAGTACCAAGGGCTCAACTCCCAAAGATACTAAGATCTTGTGCAATGTATTATTTTTAAAAAATATCTTGTTCCTTTGTACTGATACATTTTCTTCAAATCATATGGGAAGGAAACTACATCTCTGAGGTATGCTGTAACTATAGTTGAATTTCATGGCCCCAAATTTTCTTCGTATTTTGTCTCCAAGAACTTAAGTATAGGGTCAGGGGAGATAGGAAATACCCTTGTTATTTAATGGTTCAAAGACTGAATAATGTTTTAATCCATGCTGGCCAAATGACAAAGAAGGAAACTCATGTGTCTGAAATCCACTTCGGGCACCACTGCCCCAACTCTTTTCAGGGTATATTAAAATTATGGAAACTAATACATCTTTGAGCTCACACTTGGTCCCAGGTACAGAGGTAACTTTTTGTGCTTTACATGTTAATCTTCTCACTGCTACTCTACAAGGTAAGTCCCAAGAAGAAAAAAAGGCTTAGACATATTTATTTTAATGAAAGTAGGAAACAAATGGGGCAGTGGGAGTGAGGAGAGAGAGAGAGATGGGACAAAGAAGAGGAGAGAAGAGAGGAAAACTGGCTCAAGAGCCTACAAGTGCACATTTAACTAATTAAACAACTCACCTAGGGTCACATGGCTAGTAGCATTGCCAGAATAAATATGTGGCTTTTTTGGCACTAAAACCTATGGCTTGAAAACACTCACCGCGTACTCAGGGCCCTGTGGCAGATGCTGATGTGATTTCCTTTTCTTTTTGGACACAGCAAGATGCGTTTTCCAGTCTCCCTGACAGTTAGAGGTGCTCATGTAGGCAAGCTCCTGCCAGTGGAATATGCCATCCCTTTCTGGTCCGGCCACTAAAGCCTTTTTCACCACATTCTCCCTCTTCCCCTATTGGGAGGCTGAAGGAAGACCTCAGAGCCCACGGAAGAGGTCATAAAGGAAAATAAAGCTACATAGTAGAAGGGTCCTGGGTCCCTGAAACATTACGCAGAAGGCTTTCTGGGAGCAGGTGCATGAAGTGCTATGTGAGTAGGATGTGAGCTTCTATTGGGTGAAGCTTCTGTGCTTTAGGGGTCATTTGCCATAGGAGGTAGATGTGCCTGGCTAATACAAACACGAGTACAGTCAGGCATCACTTAATGATGGGAAAACGTTCTGAGAAATGTGTCATTAGGCAATTTCCCTCTTGTGCAAACATCAGAGAATGAACTTACACAAACGTAGACAGTACAGCCTATTACACACCTAGGTGGCATTTTGTACAGCATGTGACTAAATACCATAGGCAATTATAACATAACAGTACACATTTGTGTATCTAAACACAGAAAAGGCTATGGGTAAAAATATGGTATTACAATCTTATGGGACCACCATTGTATATACATTCAGTCATTGAACAGAATGTTGTTATGCAGTACATGGCGGTACACAGAGCAGTGCAACACACCTCCGCCTCCTCCAGCCATATTTGTCCTACTTGACCGTAAAGTTTAATCAGATAAAATATGTCCTACCAGTGTCTTAGCCTCTCACAGATACCAATGCCTCCATCTCTAAGGGCTGAATCCTAAATATTTCCTACCCAGAGGAAGGGCATGAGGGAAATTCTGAGCCCTCTGCAAACCATGTTATGTGGGTAGTTGCCTATTTACGTACTGGAGGGGTAAGTCCTATTTGCATTCCATTCAATTTTCTGTCAACAGTTAAAAAGAAATAATTAGAAAAACAGAGAAAGTGACAAGTCTATTAGATTCTTTTTTTTAAATTTTTTTAAATTATACTTTAGGTTTTAGGGTACATGTGCACAATGTGCAGGTTTGTTACATATGTATCCATGTGCCATGTTGGTGTGCTGCACCCATTAACTCATCATTTAGCATTAGGTGTATCTCCTAATGCTGTCCCTCCCCCCTCCCCCCAACCCACAACAGCCCCCGGTGTGTGATGTTCCCCTTCCTGTGTCCATGAGTTCTCATTGTTCAGTTCCCACCTATGAGTGAGAACATGCAGTGTTTGGTTTTTTGTCCTTGTGATAGTTTACTGAGAATGATGGTTTCCAGCTTCATCCATGTCCCTACAAAGGACATGAACTCATCATTTTTTATGGCTGCATAGTATTCCATGGTGTATATGTGCCACATTTTCTTAATCCAGTCAATCATTGTTGGACATTTGGGTTGGTTCCAACTCTTTGCTATTGTGAATAGTGCCACAATAAACATACGTGTGCTTGTGTCTTTATAGCAGCATGATTTATAGTCCTTTGGGTATATACCCAGTAATGGGATGGCTGGGTCAAATGGTATTTCTAGTTCTAGATCCCTGAGGAATCGCCACACTGACTTCCACAATGGTTGAACTAGTTTACAGTCCCACCAACAGTGTAAAAGTGTTCCTATTTCTCCACATCCTTTCCAGCACCTGTTGTTTCCTGACTTTTTAATGATGGCCATTCTAACTGGTGTGAGATGGTATCTCATTGTGGTTTTGATTTGCATTTCTCTGATGGCCAGTGATGATGAGCAGTTTTTCATATGTTTTTTGGCTGCACAGATGTCTTCTTTTGAGAAGTGTCTATTCATGTCCTTTGCCCACTTTTTGATAGGGTTGTTTGTTTTTTTCTTGTAAATTTGTTTAAGTTCTTTGTAGATTCTGGATATTAGCCCTTTGTCAGATGAGTAGGTTGCAAAAATTTTCTCCCATCCTGTAGGTTGTCTGTTCACTCTGATGGTAGTTTCTTTTGCTGTGCAAAAGCTCTTTAGTTTAATTAGATCCCATTTGTCAATTTTGGCTTTTGTTGCCATTGCTTTTGGTGTTTTAGACATGAAGTCCTTGCCCGTGCCTATGTCCTGAATGGTATTGCCTAGGTTTTCTTGTAGGATTTTAATGGTTTTAGGTCTAACATTTAAGTCTTTAATCCATCTTGAATTAATTTTTGTATAAGGTGTAAGGAAGGGATCCAGTTTCAGCTTTCTACATATGGCTAGCCAGTTTTCCCAGCACCATTTATTAAATAGGGAATCCTTTCCCCATTTCTTGTTAGAATTTTAAATTTTCTAAAGAAGTTTCTAACACATCAGATGATGTTTATCTAGGTCTTTAGACAAACGTGTTCTCTTGCTGACTATTTAAAATTAAACCAACATACCAATAATATCAGATATTTTCCTGAACAGTCCATTTTATTTATTTATTTATTTACTGAGACAGAGTCTTGCTCTGTCGCCCAGGCTGTAGTGCAGTAGCTTGATCTTGGCTCACAGTAACCTCCACTTCCCAAGTTCAATCGATTCTCATGCCTCAGCCTCCCAAGTAGCTGGGATCACAGGCATGCGCCACCATGCTTGACTAATTTTTTTTTTTTTTTTTTTTTGAGACGGAGTCTCGCTCTGTCACCCAGGCTGGAGTGCAGTGGCGCGATCTCGGCTCACTGCAAGCTCCGCCTCCTGGGTTCACGCCATTCTCCTGTCTCAGCCTCCCGAGTAGCTGGGACTACAGGCGCCTGCCACCGCGCCCGGCTAATTTTTTGTATTTTTAGTAGAGATGGGGTTTCACCGTGGTCTCGATCTCCTGACCTCGTGATCCACCTGCCTCGGCCTCCCAAAGTGCTGGGATTACAAGCGTGAGCCGCCACGCCCGGACTTCTTGACTAATTTTTGTATTTTTAGTAGAGACAGGGTTTCACCATGTTGGCCAGGCTGGCCTAGAACTCTTGGCCTCAAGTGAGCCGCCCACCTCGGCCTCCCAAATTGCTAGGATTACAGGCATGAGCCACCACACCTGGCCCTGAACAATCCATTTAAAACAATATATCTGAAGGATGTATTTTCATTTCTAAAGGGACATTCATACTTAAAAATAAGCAAAGGCAACAAGGATGACTAGGCTGATCTCTCCTAGGAAAAAAAATATAGCCAAAGTCATGAGGAGTGGAAAAAAATGATTACCACAAGTTACTGGGGTTAGAAGCACTATCACTCAAGGCAGCGTATTTTTAAAATTCAGGTGTATTCAGGAGATTGTCTAGTTTATTACATTATCAAGATATCCCTTCACTAGATCACCCTCAAATCCTTTATCTGACAAGACAGTCTGCCCTTGAAGGTTTTTATAAAATTGCTTAAATCTTAATCCAATATTTAGTGGAAAATAAAACATTCTCCCACATTTACAAGAATTCTCTGGAAAATTGGGGTGGAGTCTAATGAGATTGCTGTAGTGAAGGCTACGGTACTTGTCCGGTATACTTATAACTCCCTTTATTCAGTGTATTTACAGATGTCAGCTTCAGTGAATCATTTGTATTTAAGGATACAAAAATATATCAGGGAAAAATGAAGTTGCAGAAATACAATTTGCTGCCTTTTGTCATTGCATTTCACAGACCCTAAACAAAATTAACATAAACCAAAAAATATTAAGGGTGTGGGAAGTGTTTCTGATAGGATTTGTGAAATTTAAAAGGCCAGTCCCTAAGACATAGGGGCGCTGGGCCACCTCATAAATCTGCACTTCAGAGCGTCGCCACTGACATGGTTCTGCTGCCAAAGGAACCTATACTTGTTAATTTTCAATGTCAAATTCCACATTTCTGGATGGAACATGAATGGCTCACATTGGAATAAAGGTTCTATAACTAGAAACGTCTTTCTTGTTTTATAAACAGGCAGGCAGGCAGGTAGGCAGGCGAACAGAATGGGCTACTCAAATTCCACAGTTCTGCATAGGGAACCTTGCGTGGAGAAAGAGAACGTAGAGGTGGTTTATTTTTGTCTTCACCTGACAAGGATCCTGAGCCTGTGGAGAGTTGAGGGCTGTGCCCAAGACTTTGCTGGAGGCTTCACTTTAGCTAAAAGAGAGGTCTCCTAATTCCCACTTCTTTACTGTGTTTAATTTACCTGGAGATGAATGGTGGAAGTTAGATTACGAAGACTGGAAGATTGAATGGATATTAAATCACCAGGTCTTCAAGGAAACAGGGAAGAATGCTATGTCTTGAACTTATAATCTGAGAAGGTAATTCAAGCATGGAGAACACCAATGAGGCACTTCCACTGCTTCGTTGCATGTCCCTATGCCACTGCTACGCAGCGGCAAGCCGTAGGAATAAAAATTGTTAGGAGAATATAAATGATCATGTAGCATCATTTTCTCAGCTGCAGACTTTATCTCATCATGCAGCATTTAAGATCCTTTTCACCCTGCGTCAGATTGGGTTCCTAGTTCCCGTTCGATGTGCCCTCCTGTTTGAGACATGCAGTCGAGCCTGATGGCTCACAAACTTAGGTCCCCACACCAGCCGCATCAACATCCATGCAGAACTTGTTAGAAGTGTCATGCTTAAGGTACTTCCTGAGAACTGTGGAATCAGAAACACTGGGAATGAAGCCCAACAGTCTTTTTTTTAACAAGGCCTTCCAGGTAATTTTGATACATGTTAAAGTGTGAGAACCACTAACTCTAGCCTATTGATACTGCCTTTTTAAATACTATCCCCAGCCAGGTGCGGTGGCCTACGCCTGTAATCCCAGCACTTTGGGAGCCAAGGTGGGCGAATCACTTGACCCCAGGAGTTTGAGATCAGCCTGGGCAATGGGTGAAACCCTGTTTCTACTAACAAAATACAAAAAACAGAGAAATAGCCAGGCATGGTGGGCGGGTACCAGCTCCTCGGGAGACTGAGGTAGGAGGATTGCTTGAGCCTGGGAGGTCGAGCCTGCAATGAGCTGTGTTTGAGCCACTGCAGTGGCTTGAGCCTGGGCAACAGAGCAAGACCATCTCACAAAAAAAGAAATTAAAAAATAAACACTACCCCCAATAATTACTTATTTTATATGTAGCTGATTTTAGTTATTTTCATCTGAGCAAACTTAGAGTACATTGTATATGTACAGTATTATTCTAAGTATTTTAGAAATAGTAACTAATTTAATCTTCTAACAGCCCTATGACATAATAGCTATATCATTTCAATCTTGCAATGGAGGAAACAAGCACAGAGTAGCTGGTGGAAGATGTGAGTCCCATGTTGGGAAGCCCGGCTCCCGAGCCACCCGCTCACACAGGATACTAATAAGACCACTCATGACCAGCCCTCAGCTCACTCTAGGCTACCCTTCTCAACCCTCACTTTGAATATGCATTTGTTATTTCTACCATTCATCATCCACCTTCATTCTTGCAGCAAGAACTTTCCAGCAGTCCCTGGGGAACACTTCCTCTAATCCCTTGCTAACTAAAATGAAGTGTGGCATCAGCCCAGCAGCGGCAGTGCCCCCCAGAGGTGTTAGAAAGGCAGAACTTCAGGCTCTACCTTGGAGCTGCTGAATCTGAATCTCATTTAACAAGATCCTCAAGAGAAGCAAATGCACTGCCCTACCACAGTCTTCTTAACATTATTCCAGGGACAAGTCCATCTGCAGGATGCAGAAATGAGTTGATCTGGGGGAATTTGATCAGCAATAATCAATCCCTCTAGCCACAGGAACTGGTGCCTGGTAATAACATAATGCAAAGCAAGGCAATAAGGTGAGTGAAACTTGAGGGGCATGATTTTTTGTGCGTGTTTTTGGAGGAGAGAGTTTTCCTGTTACTCTAGACTGGATGCCACCGTGACATGAGACTAAAGATGCCAGACTCCACCATATAGAGCAGGGGATGGAGCCAGTCAGGTGATATGGAGCCCGAGACAAAGACAGGCCCTGCAGCACCTTTGCCTGGTGCCAGGTTTTTCTTTTAACTTTTTAGTTTTGTGAGTCAATCATTTTCCTTTTTTACTGAATGCAGGTTGAGTCATGTTTTTGTTTCTGGGTCACATGCAGTAAGACATAGATACCAGTACAACATCTGCTCTACTCATTGGGTGCTTTATTAGCTCTCACCCAGGGCTGTTAATAAACACCTGTGTAGGTGTTTTTATCTCTGCAGATAGACTGTAAGTTCCTTGAGAGGATGATACTACCTTCTACCTTTTTATTTATTTATTTATTTTTGGTAACTGTTATGATGCTTTGTAGAGTACAGAGTAGTGAACAAGTTATTTTATAGTGATTAAAGAAGAATGGGTGTAAGAACATTAATTTGCAATGTTTAAAATGGTCAGAGGAGGGAGGACATTTAGTTCATCAAATATTCATTGGACGCTGTCCAGGGCCGTGGACTAGGCTGTGCATTGGTGATGCAGAGGTGGTTAAACTATGACTCCAGATGTCAAACATACTACAGCATCATGGGGGAATCACAGTAACTTTTTAATAATTTTCAATGGATGTAGGATAATTCATAGCACTCTTATGCTGTATACACAGGAGACGTTATTTCATAGCTGAAGGTAGAAAGCAGATTGATTAAGCAACTTAAGGAGTATGATGAGTAAAAATCAAAACTGGATTTGAATCCAAGTGAGTTTGATTAGAAAGACAACTTCCCCCACTACACCAGTAAACCATTATGAGTTTTTAATTTCTTGGTTTGTTTTTACCATTGCATGGCTAAAACTTGGCTTCAAAAAGTTCCCCTTTTTAGTAAATTGTAGAATTTTTATCTATGAGAATGCTTGTCTATGCAAGCATTTCCACATGTATTTAAATCCTCTTGGCTAAAATTTATCTAATTGGAATAGTTGATAATGTTCAATGCATTACTCAACATACTGCATGGCGTCATTAGTTGAGAGCTGTGTCCTTAAATGAGGCGAGTTCTTCCCCTACTGAACATGTGTATCAGCTCTGCCCCCACAGACTCACTTGTCCTGTATGTCATAAAAGGAGGAGCTCATAAACTCTGGATGAAGACAGGATCCCTGGTATCTTGTGATTTCCTGGACTCACCTTTTGTCTATTTAACTTTTTCACTATATCCTACTCATATTAACACCAGGGTATTTTAATATTCTTCAGATTCCAGCCCCGGCTCTTCAATACTTATGTCATGTTCTTTTTAATTTGATGACAGGATTTGATGTTGTGTTCTTCCCAGCCTCTAGCTAACCTACTGACTTGACTTGGAAAATCTCTGGAGTTTTGACTCACTATCAGCTATAGGTATGAGCTTGGGTGTAATTTTAAAGATATTTTCTATACCACTTAATAATTCCATCATCTTGGCAAGTAAGCTCTCTAGTTAAGGGAACATATAATCTTAAAATGTCCAAGTTTAATCATATGTCTACAATTGTTAAAATACCATATGTATGGGCTTAGATTTTCAGTTTTAACACGAAAGAACTTGGAAGCTGTCACTCTGTCCTTACAATAAGAAAAATCTGGAAAAACTGAAAACAAACAACTTCATAAGACCCATCAGAGAACTGAGGTTGCAAAGAAAACTACAGTACCAATATCTGGAGAGACAGGTTCATCTGGAGAGACACAGCCCAGAGGTGCTCACCTGGAACAGAAGCTGCCGGAGCCCTGAGGGGTAGGAAAACTGGCACGGTCATCGGATGACCTGCGGGAGGCTAGTGTCCAGCGTGGTGCTGCAGTCTTAGGGGAGCTCACACTTTCCTGGGCTTTACCTCCAGGAACCCACACTTCTCACAGTGAAAATCAGAGAAACATCCCCTCTTGGTCATTTCAGCGGGGAGATAAAAGTAATCATTGTAAAACACATAACTTTTTCCATAAAAAAGACCTACACACTAGGGAAAAAGATGCTGCCAAAGCCATATCCCCATGAGGGAAGGGTATTCCTCCAAAACCCACAAGCAATAGCAGTGAGGACTTCAAGGAAATAGATGGAGAATATTGAGGCCATAGAAGGAAGAAAGGATAG
Organism: Nomascus leucogenys; assembly: GCF_006542625.1. Taxonomy (NCBI): domain Eukaryota; kingdom Metazoa; phylum Chordata; class Mammalia; order Primates; family Hylobatidae; genus Nomascus; species Nomascus leucogenys. The sequence goes on from NC_044389.1 coordinate 110,845,525, forward strand.
TGGAGAGAAAAAAGCTACACCACTGGAGAGACACTTGTGAAAACTACATTTCCAAGACACTGTCTCCTGAAACATTGATTTGTAAAGGGAAGATGGTACAACACTCCCCTCCTCCTCACCTCCCCACCACGCCCGTAATATAATAACAGTGAATTACGGACAGATGCACTGCAAGGCACAGGCTCTATCTGAGAGATGAAGGGTTGAATTTTCCATGTGGCATAACAATCCTCAAGGTGCATCCATTGAGGGTAAAAATACATGTGACAAAACCTGATGGAACTGAAGAAAGAAACACACAAATGTACTGCTACAGTTGGAGACTTCAACACCCCACTTTTTTTAACTGATAGATTAAGCAGACAGAAAATCAGTAAAGATATGGTTGAACTGAAGAGCACTATCAATCAACACGTACAAATTGACATATATAGAATACATTTGTAACAGTGGAATACACAGTCTTTTCAAGTTCACAGGAAACATTCACCAATATAGACCACGTTCTAGTCTAAAACGCACTCCTTAACAAATTTAAAACAATAGAAATCAAACAAGGTATGTGTTTAGAACACAGCAGAATTAAACTAGAAATCAATAGCCAAAATATAGCTGGAAAACCCTCCAAATATATGACAGTTAAACAATATATTTCTAAATAATTTACAAGTCAAAGAAGAAGTCTCAAGAAAAGTTAAAAAATATTTTTAACTAAAGGAAAATGCATCTTATATAATGGATGGAGTATGGTAGAAGTGGTTCTTAGAGGGATTTTATAGGATTGGATGCATACTTAGAAAAAAAATCTACAATCTGTAACATAAGCTTCCACCTAAGAAATGAAGAAAGAACAATGTAAGCCTATAGCCAGCCATAGAAAACACATAACACACACTAGAGCACAAGTCAATGAAGCTGAAAACAAATGATGGAAAAAAATTGGCAACACAAAAAGCTGCCTGGTTCTTTGAAAAGATCAGTAAAATTGCAACACCTCAAGCCAGGTTAAATGAGAAGAAGTTTTTTAAAAAGGAGAGAGAGTGAGAAGGCAAAATTTACAAATACCAGAAATCAAGTAAGACTTACTACTGATTCTATGGAGATTAAAATGATATTAAAGGAATACTATGTACAACTCTATGTCATACATTTGATAATATAGATGAAATGGATCTATTCCTTAAAAGGCACAAACTACCAAAACCCACAAAAGGAGACCTATATAACTTGAATAGTGCTATATGTGTTAAAGAGGTGGAATTAATGGTTAATAACATTAAAACAATCAGTCCTAAAAGGTTTCACTGGTGAATTCCATGAAATATTTAATGAAGAAGAAATACTAGTTCCCTAGCACAGAGCTAGGAGATTGGAGGCCTGGGTGGATTCCCAATCCCAGAGTTCACACACCACAGTCCACCAGGGAAGTCATTTAATCTCTCTTACCTTAGCCCACTCAACCATAAAGTGGAGGGACCATGTAAAAGAGGATTGGAGGTACCATAAAATAAAATACTATATATGAAGGATCTATTACGGTGTGGTGTACATGGTAGCTGCCCAATAAATTAAAGAAATGATTAGAATGAATGGGTTTTACTCATGATGTGATCATTTGGTTTTCATACTACCTCTGTTACTATATCTGATGGTGATGTTTGCTTTTACTTTGAGCACAAATCCACATTAACCGGCACAACAGCGTGATAATAGTTACCTTTTTCCCAGCCCTTCACCTCTGCAGGGGCTTCTCATGTTAGTTGACAGTGTGGGCGGCAGGTGTTCTTGTCTTCATCTTCTCTGTTGAAAGCTGTGCACCCCCCAAGCTCTAACACTTTACTTTACTTGATGGTGTTTCCTGTCATCCCCCCAAATAGTTGTCTGTGTGTTTATTGCTTCCCCAACCAGAATGTATGTTTCATAAACAGCAGCTTTGTTCTCTTTTTTTCCTCTGTAAGCTGGAGCAGTGTGCAGCGTGATGCATGTACTCAGTGCACGGCTGCTTAAATGAGAGGACACACACATCAACTCCCCTTATACAGAGGAGGAAAAGGAGCTTTGTAAAAAGACATGGCAGTAAACCTCCCTTCTGAGCCTGTAGCTCATGCCTTTGCGTGTTTCAGCAAGAATGAAGAATATCAGTCAAGAGTTTCCACGTCATGCCTGCCAGGGCTATACCCTGGGTGTTTACAGGGTCGAGGACACTGAGACCAATATAACAGGTAGATTGACTGTGATAGAAAAGACGCCTCAAATACAATTTATTCAAGTCTAAGAAATGAAATCTCATTCAGTTTCAGGCCTCATCAACAGCAGGGAGAACCACAAATCACAAACTTCTTTTGCACTGGGAAAGGTGTTGCCATGGGAACAGGGCTGCTGGCCATTTGGCCATCTCACTCATCTCTAGAGGAAGGCAGGTGAGGAAGGTAAGAGAGTCACAGTTAGGTAGGAAGGCAGGTGATAAGATCCAAGGAAGATGGGGGATGTACTTCTACCATGTGTCATGTTGGTAGCAAATGTAGTAAGAATTAAAATGTCACCATCTGATCCACATTACATCTGAATAGAACATCATCTAGCAGAGTTTCTTTGCCTCTATATGATTATAGGCTGTCTTGACATCAAAGAGATATAATAAAGCATATTGGTCTAACAGAACATATTATCATAGAATAAATATATGCTCTTCATTTAAATGAAGAGTCCTAAAAAATGAACAGGGGACAGATTCTAAGTGGCTAGGTTTATGCCCATGCTAAGATCACCAAAGCTCCTAACCTCTAGGAGATGGGAAATCATGAGTCTCATAGCCTGGCAGGCTACAGTCTAACAAGACTGGCTTCATGCATATATATTGAGCTTTTGATGGTGGTCAAGCTTCCCAAGCCATGGACCCTGGTGATACTAAAAATGTGATGACACCCAAAAACAGTGCAAAATCAGTAGGAAAAAGATTTGAATAAAATGACCAACCCACAGATATCCAGGGACAAGACCAAGACAATTCCTACCCTAACACAGTGACAAATAGGTGCTAAGTGGCCATAATTCCTTTCCTATCTTGTTGGTCTTTCCTGTTGACAAATACCTGTTTAAAGGATGTTTTAATGTTTTCCTCAATAGGCTCTGCAAAATAAAACCCAAATGGGAAACAGTTCTAGCATATGATCCTATGTAAATTAACAGCAGCAAAAAGGAAGGAAAGAAAAGAAATAAACCCTCCTTAACACCTCCTTTCATTCATTTTTCCTCATATTTTCCCTTAGTACTTCAATAGAGTAGCAGTAGAAATACAATGATTTATGAATTCCATGGGGTGAATTCTTGAAGTAATAACACTTACCACCATGAAGTTCTCAGATTTCTTTTCCACACAGGAACTCTGAGAGGAAAGAAAATTGCTGGACTCTCACGGCCAGGCATTTCATTGTATAGTTCTGGCAACGTGACCCTAATGAGAAGAAGTCCATACTTCAGTTTTGGTTTAGAATTCAGTGACAGTTTGATTGTGGGCTCAACCTCTTCTGCTTCCATTGGAATGTGAGTTACTTGCTGAATTAATGAGCAAAAGCATTAGGGCTTTGAGCCTGTTCTGCGCTTTCCTAGTTCCCTTCATTTTATTTTCAGTGGTTTATTTTATTTTTGTATCTTGATCCAAAATTCATTTGCATGTGATTTTTGTGCACACTAAGATCATCCTGAAGAACATGGACTTGTAAAACACTGGGAATCAATTACCCTCAGGAAATCCGTCGACTTGGTGAGGTGTGTCCTTTACAGTTAGTTACTATGAAATTCCCCTTTTCTAAAAATCCTGTCATTAAACCCCATGATGACTTTCCGTTGCTCACTGCTGATCTTTTGCCTCTCAGTAAGCATGAAGAACACTTTCTCTTTCTTGCTGTGAGTTAATGCTATTTATATTTTAGAAATGCCAGATTCCTTCACAAGTCACTTGAGACTCGGTAGCAAGAATGAATTACCCTGAACTGTCTGTCTCTCTCCTGACAGGTCTGCCTGAAAGGCAGCTTGCCTGGAGCTGCATTCATTGTTATTTCACAATCTGAGAGCCAGCAAGAGACAGTTTTACAAATTTCTAACATAAGGCATAAAATGAAATTCAACAGAAACTAATCTTTCCTTTTTTTAAATTCCTGGCTTTGACCAAATTAGTAGGGAATGACATATTTTGAATCGCTTAGTGTACATACTATTGTATTTCTCTGCAATTTAATCTTATAATCATTGCTCTAGGGAGACATATATTAAAGTTTATTGGCAAATTCATTTCCCTTGATTTCCTTTGTTCCAAAATAAAATGATGAATTAAGACTTAGCACATATATTAGCATTTAGTATTTGCTATAGTTTCCACTTTGCACATAGAAATACTGATCTGTACCCTGTGGCAACCAATTATAATACGTGTACTGATATTGTACAATTTTAAATTAGTAGAACAACTGAGCTGATACTTTAAGCCAGCAAAAAAAAAGTTTGTTTTCTAGATTAATGAAATAACAGGATAAAACCTGAAGTGAGTATTAATGTGTGTTATCTATGATATTGTCTATCAATTAATATAAAATGCATGTTCTTTTATTTATTCTAGAAATAAATCTACTATGTTATGATTATTTCTCGAATAATTATGTAACTAATGAACTATTAATCCATGACAATTGGTCCACCATTTCTTCATGATTTTTTGTTCCCTCGGTAAACCAAAGGTAAACAAATGCATGGCTGAGATGCCCAGGGTTCCCAATGCTCCCTGGGGAATGTCAAAAATAAACAGATCTTCCCAAACATTAGCACTGATCTCCTTTTACGTTGAAAGTTCATGTTTACAGAGAGGGAATTCCCCACCCCAGTAATAGCAGTTGAATCAATAGAAACTGTGATTCTTGCCTCTATTTGTAGTTTTAAAATGAACTCTTCTCAGAATATTGTCCCCAATTAATAACGATAATGATAAAACCCATCAGTAATAATGAATATTTATTTAGTTCTTTGACTTGTGTCACATGTCATATTAAGCACTATTTTTCATTATTTAATTCTCAGCAATCACATGGGGTTGGTAGCCCCATTTTACAAACAAAAACAAAACAAATAAGCAAAAATTCTACAAGTTTTTAGAGAGGTTACATCACTTATCACAAGATGTGTAGGCGAATCTATGACTCAAACTAAGACATCCTTAACCCAGTGCCTGTGTCTTAAGCACCAAATATTTTCATTAATCATCAGTCTCATAATAAGAAAAATAATGATTTAATAAAGAAATTTCTGTTCAAATTCTCCTTTTAAGTACTCAGAGTAATAGGTTTCTTCATAATTAGTTGCAGCCTCCTATTTCAATCTCATTCTTTTGTCAAACTTACCTTCTGCTAAACCAAGTGCCAATGATTTCATTGTATAATTTTTCTCCAATGCATTTATTTCTCTTGCTCTCTATGAATAAATTATTGTTCAGCCTGCAAACATTTCTTGCTAAATTCTTTTAAAAAAAAATCTTTCTAAGCAGTCTCTCCAGAGTCTCTCTGCAAGCAGCACCGTTTTCCAACCCATTCTCTACTCTGCAATCATCGTAGTCTTTTCTCAACACAAATCTGATGTCAAATGCTTGCTTCAAAGACTCCATTGGTGTCCCATTGAACTTGGAATAGACACCAATAGGCCGGGTGTGGTGGCTCACACCTGTAATCCCAGCACTTTGAGAGGCTGAGGTGGGTGAATCACCTGAGGTCAGGAGTTCAAGACCAGCCTGACCAACATGGTGAAACCCCGTCTCTACGAAAAATACACACACACACACACACACACACACACACACACACACACACACACACAAAAGCTGGGCATGGTAGCACCTGTAATCTCAGCTACTCGGGAGGCTGAGACATGAGAACTGCTTGAACCAGAAGGTAGAGGTTGCAGTGAGCTGAGATCTCGCCATTGCACTCCAGCCTGGGTGACAGAGTGAAAGACTTCATCTCAAAAACAAACCAACAACAACAACAACAAAAATTTTTTTTAAATACAGAACAACATATTTAAGATCACCTGCGAGTCTTGTGCAGTCTTCCCACCTAGAACCACTGTATGTGTAAAGAGATGGAATTCGCAAAAACATTCATACTGTACATCGCAAAAGTTCTAAACATTCTTTATAGGGTAGTGGATTAAAGCATGATATATTTTTAAAGGAAAAAATAGTGGAACAATTTTGATATATCCATACATTATAGAATATTATGAAACCATTTAAAGTGATCATATATCTAGATTATACAAATGTTGATAAATGATTCATAGATGTGGATATAGATATCAACATAGATGGAGATAATTCCCATAAAACATAGATAAATGATGAGGTAAAAGAAAAAGGGCAATTTAAAAATACATAGAACTACATATAAAGATATAATTATATATTAAACGCATAATATATTATATCAAACTATTAATGATCTCTATTTTAACAAATCCTAATTTTCTTTGAATTAATTAGTGCCTAGTAATAAATGGTTTTGCACTCATACTAACATCTCTAAATTTCCTAAGTCCAGTACAATTCTTTTGCCTGAAACATTGCTTAGATAATATTAAGCAACTATATCTTCTAGCATATAAAGTATTAATGTATGGTTATTTTACGTTAAAAACACTTAAAAATCAATTTTTATCTTATAATTTTAGTTGTAAATAAAGGTTAAACCAATCTGATTATAAGAAGTGTTAAGAAACACCACTTCTGTTAAGAACTATCTTGGATTTATTAATAATATATCTCTGCACTAAATATCTTGTATATATTTTTACGTATGATTTCCACTATTCTGCATTTCTTTCTTCCTTTAAAGTATAATTTTGCTTATAGTTCTATCTGATATTAAGTTCTGTAAGTATTTTTTAAAGTATATTCTTAGATACAATACATAAAATAGAAAGATTATCTTCAGGTAACAAAAACACATATATATTTTATCTTAACATACATTATAATTTAGAATTACAAATATTGGAGAAATATTTATCCAGAATAGTTCATTATTTAAAAGTTATTGGTTTGAAAGAACTACTATACCTTAAACTACTTTTTTAAAATCTCCTCAATTTATGCCAAATTCTTGAAAGGAGAATTCATTATAAAGACTCAGAAAGTTTTGGACATAAGTATTATTTTCAAAACAAATGATTTTATGGGTTAAATGTTAAATAAGCAGAAACACATGGACTAAGTTTTCCTCTAAATACGAGGGGTGACAAATTCAAGGAAAATATATTTGATGACGCTTATTTTCTTTGTCTAATCCAGAGTGTTCGGAAAGTATTTGAAATATTTTTCAGACACAGAGTGTTGAGCTCCACTTAGATATCATGCATGCATGTATGTGAGTGTGTGTGTATATATACATATATGTATATATATATAATATAATACATATACATATATAGAAAATAAATGGCTAAAGAAAATAAATGGTTAAGAAAGAATAGTGTTATTAGTTTTCAGGCATTGTTACAATCCTGGATCTATTCCTTCCCATTTATTTTAATGCTTTGGTGTCCTCTTATTAATTCAATCATTTGATTAGCCAATATTACAAACTTAATTTAAATGGATAAAACATGAACTAAAACTTACAATATGTTAATGCTTATTAATTTATTTCCTTAAATAACTAAGATTGTCATAAATTTAAAATGATAGGGAAATCTTTGAATTGCACATCTCTGGGAAGTCAGGTGGACCAGTATTTTCTAGTTAATTGGAAAATTTTGCTTTTTGACATACCTAGTAATTAAGACGTTATAATTTAATTTAATTTTGGCATGCAGGTTAAAATAATCTAAAACAAAATGTCATTTTGGGGGGCCTTATGCTTACAATAATCTTTACAATTAATAAGAAAATATTTGTGCTAATCTATGATGACCCAACAAGTTGTTTACTCTCCTTTATTTAAAAAAAAAAATTCCATCTTACAGCAAAGGAAAGACAATAATGTACATTTAGAACATCTGAGAGAGAATTTAGGCCTGGCATGGTGGCTCATGCCTGTAATCCTAGCACTTTGGGAGGCCGAGGCAGGAGGATCACTTGAGCTTAGGAGTTCAAGACCAGACGGGGCAACATAGTGAGACCTCATCTCTATTATGTTTAATTTTGTTTTAATTTTATGAAAAGAAATAATGGAATTTAACATTTAGGAAAAGGCATAAACCAAGGCACCATCAAGCAGCATTTCTCAGTTTGCAGAGTATGTTCCATGAGGTGCTGCTTCTGCAAGACTATCTCATACACACGCTATGCACACACACATGCATGCACACACACCACACTATACCCCAGTCCCACTCACACAGGAGTGCACTCTCTGAGACAAGTAAACCTGGGAAATATTTCAATTTGTGTGCTTAGAGAAGCCTTTAAATGTGCCGAAACCTCTTGCAGCAGTAAAAATAAAATGACAGAAAGACCAAAGTTGACGTTCAATTCCATTTGATCTGCAATTTCCCAAACTTATTACACTTCAGAGAATTGTTCTCTTGAGTAATACCTAAGAATTATGCCCCAGGATTAGTTTTCTGACCCACTGTGGTACATGGTGCTTTATAATATTATGGATATTAACCAGAGCTAACCCTTGAACAATGTGGGGACCGGAGCACTGAGCACCGTCGCAGTCAGAAATCCACGTGAAAGTTGTGATTCCTCAAAAACACAATAGCCTACTCTTGGCCAGAAGCCTTACTGATAACATAAATAATCAATTAACAGATATTTATGTATATATACTACATTCTTACAATAAAGTAAGCTTGAGAGAAGAAAGGTTATTAAGACAGTAATGAGGAGGAAAAACTATATTTACAATTCATTCAATGGAAGTGGGTCATCACAAAGGGCTCATCCTCATCACCCTCTCATTGAGCAGGCTGAGGAGGAGGAGGAAGAGGAGGGACTGGTCATGCTGCCTCAGGTGTGGCAGAGGTGGAAGCAAATCCTATCAGTGACCTGTACAGTTCAAACCTATATTGTTCAACAACCACCTGTAATCTGCTTAATGCTTCACAGCAGCAGGCATAAAAGGGAGATCTGATTGATTAAATTACATCTCAGGTCAGTAAAGAAAAAAAATAGCCTTTCTAAAATAGGAACCATGGTTTCTTGTAACCAATAAGGGGAAGGTTGCAGCTTGTTGGAACCTTACCCTCCTGAATTAGAGTTGAATGAGTACCATAAGGTAAAAAATACATAGCTAGAATATTACAGTCAATTACTTTACAGATAATGTAGTCAATCTAACTTTCAGAAACTAGTTACTCAAGAGAGTATTTTTCCTGTTTCTTTGCCTTGGTGAAATGTAGTACATGCTTATTCATAATATGTAAAGATCTGTATAAGTAGAAAAAATAAAACCACTTTAAGTTTTATCACATAGATGAGTATGTTGATGTGCATCAGTGAAAGTCATTCTGTGTGAATACAAACCAGGTACTAAGGAAGAAGAGTGTTATTAGTTGTTTATTCTCATTATTTCTATTTCCCCTCTTTCCAGTCAAGTTGAATCTACTGTAATCTGGCCCCTGTCATTTGAGTCTTTAAAAAAAGGGGGATGGGCTGGGCGCGGTGGCTCACGCCTGTAATCCCAGCACTTTGGGAGGCCGAGGTGGGCGGATCACAAGGTCAGGAGATCGAGACCATCCTGGCTAACACAGTGAAACCCCGTCTCTACTAAAAATACAACAAAAGTTAGCCGGGCGTGGTGGCGGGCGCCTGTAGTCCCAGCTGCTCCGGAGGCTGAGGCAGGAGAATGGCGGGAACCCGGGAGGCGGAGCTTGCAGTGAGCCAAGATCGCGCCACTGCACTCCAGCCGGGGTGACAGAGCGAGACTCCGTCTAAACAAAAATAAAAGGTGGGGGGCGGGGGATGAGGCCATGCATCACGGCAGGGCCGTGCATCTCAGAATTCCTTATTCAGAAAATCTGGAATAGGACCTAAGAATGCGAATTTCTAACAAATGCTCAGGTGATACTCGCGTTGCTGATTCAGGAAGAATGTGGGAACCACGGCTGCCGGCATTGTTATTTCCATGGGGCTAGTAGTGTATGTGATACATGAGAGAGGACATGGAAAAAGATCCACTGCGGCAAAGTAAGCCCATTTCTATCTGTTTCGCATGTTATGTGTTATCAAACACAGAACTCAAATAAGAGAAAAACAATTGTATAGTTTTGCTGTGTAGAATAGGAAAAAAAGCTTTAAACGTCAAGATTTGGGGATTTTGAAAATAAACATTATTGTTCATTTGTGATGCACATTAAGTGCTAAAACCATAATCCTTCAACATTTTTCTGGTATCAAATGAAATTATGTCAACTGGATATTTGTGTCAAACTATGAATAGTATCAGTTGTCATTTAAAAACAAACAACTAGGAATTCCAGTCTGGACCAGATAATACAGACTCCCCTGTCTTCCTCCACCCCCTATTCCTCCTAACTAAGTGCAGTTACAATTCCTGAAAATTATGCAACAGGCAACCACAGGGGACATTTGGGAGGTGGCAAGAGGGAAGCAAATTGATGTAGGACCCCAGGACTGATGGACCAATACAGTGGGAAGATATTTCATCTCCCCTCCTCGCAGTAGAACAAGGGGAACCAACCTGGATGTTGTTGACCCCAACCTAGCAATGAAAGGTAGCCCAGGTGGGTTCATTCCTTGGCAGGATCTAAAGGGAGCTTGTCCTGCAACAGCAGGGGAGCTGGCATAACTGGCAAAAAGGACTGATTGAGAGCCTTTCTAATAGTAAGTGGATAGGGAAAAAAAACACCCCTTCCTCACTAGGTCTGAGAAACCTCCTCCCACAGAGATTTACTGAGTTCTCAGTCATTGTTATTATCATGGATTCATTCCTTTCTATTTATTTCAATGCTTTGGAGTCCTCTTATTAATTCAATCATTTATGAGGTGAATGACCAACTCTTTACATTACAATCCTTCTAGTCATTTTTCTGTGCATAAGAAACTCACTTCAAATTTAATGACATAAGGAGGTTAAAAGTAAAGAATAGGAGTAGATACCTCATCTAAATGTTAATCATTACAGAATAGAATTTACTATATTAGTATCTGAAAGTTAGACTTCAAAGCAAGGAAAATCACTAGATGCATAGAGAGATGTTACATAACTGTAAAAGAATCAGTCCACAATGAAGACATAGGAATTCCAAATGTGCGCACACCAAACAGTAGAACCACAAAATGTATGAAGCAAAGCCTGATAGAGCTGAAACAAGAAATAGACAATTCCACAATCATAGCTGGGATGTAAAAACCTCTATGTAAGTAACTGATAGAACTTCTAGAGAAGAAATCAGCATTGATACCGACAAACTCTACACCACCAACAACCAACAGTGTCTAACTGAAGTATATTGAACATCCACAAAACAACAGCAGAATATACACTTTTTTAAGGGCTTATGGAGCATTAGCCAAAATAGACTATAACCTAGGCCATAAAGAAATCTTCACCTATTTAAATAATTGAAGTCATACAGAATATATACTCTGACCATAACAGAATGAAACCAGAAGTCATTAAATGGAATACAACAGGAAAATCTCTAGAGGCATGAAAATTTTAAAAACACATTTATAAATAATCATAGGTCAAGGAGGAAGTCTCAAAGGAAATAAAAATATAAGGAGCTGAATAAAGCCTTCATAAACACTAAAGAAATAAAAAGAAACAAAGCACAAATCACCAATATTAGGAATACAATATGGGCTATCATGGCAGATCCAACAGCCATTAAAAGGATAATAAGTGAATAGTACAAACAAGTTTCTGCTCAGAAATTCAGCAGCTTAAAAGAAATGTACCAATTCTTTAAAACCAAAGCTACTAAAACAATCACACTGATGTAGACAATCTGAATTGGCCTGGCACTATCAAAGAAATTGAATTTAAAATGTATATACTCTCAAGAAAGAAATTTCCAAGCACATATTCTTTCAGTGGAGCATTCTATCTAATATTTGAAGAATGATTAATACCAGTTTTACATATTTTTCTAAATAAATTAAAAAGAGATTAATTCCTAACCTACTTTATAAAGCTAATAAATTTTTATGTCAAAACAACATGTAGTAAAAAAAAATAAAATTACAGACCAACAATTTTTATGAACTTTGAGTTGAACATTTTCACCCATTAGTGGGAAATTAAATCCAACAATGTGTAGAAAAGATTATATATTATAATCAAATGGGATTTATTCCAGGTATGCAAGGCTTATTCAAGATTCTACAATGCAGTTTATCATATCAACAGGAAGAAGAAGAAAATCAGATGATGGTATCAATGGATTCAGTAAAAATTACTATAATTCTACACCTTTTCTTGATCAAACTCTCAGCATATTAGAGAATACAGAGGGATTTCTTCAACTTGATAATGCACATTTACAAAACAAAAAACAACAACAACAGATTTACAGATAACGTTATACTAATGATGAAAGGCTGAATGTTTCTCCCTAGAACTGGGTACAAAGCAAGGATGTCTTCTCATGACTCTTACCTGACACAGTAATGGGGATGTATGGCACTAAAATAGGTAAATAATAACATAAGATAAAGAAAAAATACAAATTGAAAAGGAAGATATCAAACACTTCCAATTTTCAGATGCTGTGATTTCTGTATGGAAAATCCCAAGATATCTACCAAAAGAAAAATCCTAGACTAATTGAGTTTGGTAAATTTCAAGATACGAGGTCAACACAAGTAAATCACTAACATTTCTTTATATTAGTAGTAAACATGAGAATATAACAATTAAAAACAGAGTATCATTTACAATCATCCAAAGGAAATAAAATACTTAACAAAACATATACTGAGTCTACACACTGAACATTACCAAAAGCTGATGAAAGAAATAAAAGGAGACATAAATAAATGGAAGAAATACCATGTTCATGGGCTTGAAAAGTCAACAGTAAAGATGCCATTTCTTCCTAAATTGATCTACAGGTTCAGTGCAATTCCTACCAAATCTCACCAGGGTTTTTGGTAGAAATAAACAAGTTTATTCTAAAATTTGTATGGAAAGGCACAGGTCCTAGAATAACTAAAGCAACCTTACAAAAAAAAAGAATAATGTAAGAAGAATCACTCTATCTTATATTAAGGTTTATTATAAAGCTACAGTAATCCAAACAGTGTGGTTTTGACAAAGCAAAGCAAAGACCTATGGATCTTTGCTTCCCATAAGTTGGGAAGGAATAGAATAGAGAACCCAAATATCCCCACACAAATGTGATCAAATGATTTTTGGAAAAAGTGCAAAAGCTATTCAATGGTAGAATGGTAGCATTTTCAATAGATGATGCTGGAACAATTGGACATCCATAAGCCAAAAGTAATGAACCTCAACCCGAACTTCACATCTTAAAAAAAATAACTCAAAATGTATTGCATACGTTAGTATAAAACCATAAAACTTTCAGAAAAATACATAGAGATAGAGGACAATTTTCAGGAGCAAAAGCTAGACAAAGAGTTCTTTTAACTGAAAGCAAAAGCATGAACCATAAAGAAAAAATTGATAACTTGGAGTTCAACACAATTAAAAACTTTTTTTTTTGTCTGTGAAAGTCCATGTGAAGAGAATGAAAAGACAAGCTACAGCCTAGAGAAAGTATTTTCAAACCACATAGCTAGCAAAGGGCAAAGGCTAGTAACTAGAATATGTAAAGAACTCTCAAAATTCAACAGTAATGAATAATCCAGTTTGAAAATGGGCAAAGACAGGAAGAGAAATTCCACTAACAAAGACATACATATGGCAAATAAACACATGGAAAGATTTTCAACATCACTAGCCATTAGAAAAATGCCAGTTAAGACCACATAAGATGTCACTACACATCTATTAGACTAGCTAAAATTAAAAATAATGACAATACCAAATGCTGATGAGGAAGTGCAGAAACTGAATCACTCATACATTATGGTGAGCCCTGTGAAGTGGCCCAAACACTCTGAAATTGTTTTGCACTTTTTTTTTTATAAAACTAAACAAGCAATTACCATAGGACCCAGTAAATTTACTCTTGGGTAGATATCCCAGAAAAATGAAAACTTATTTTCACAGATAAAACAGCATACATATGTACCCAGAAACTTTATTTATAATAGCCATAAACTGGAAACCTCTCAGATGTAGTTCAAGACATGAATAAACTCCCACACACATACTATTGGATACCGCTGAGCAGTGCAAAGCAACAACCTGGGTATGTCTCTGGGAAATTATGTGGAATAAGTGGAAAAAGCCAGTTCCGAAATGTTACACACTATATTATTGTAACATCTTCGAAATGACAAAATTTTAGAAATGAAGAAGAGACTAGTGGTTGCTAATGGGTTGGAATCCGTGGGAAGATACAGGAGGGTGTGGCTAAAAGGCAATATGAGGATGGTTGTGTTGATGGAACCATTCAGTATCTCGACTGTGGTGGCGGATGACAAAATCTACAATGTGATAAAATTGTATAGAACTAAACACACACACCACACATGCAAATGAGTTCAAGTTAAGCTTGGATACTCTGAATAAGATGGATGGATTCTATTGATGTCATTATCCTAGTTGTAATATTGCACCATCATTTTGTAAAATGTTAACAATGGAGAAGGTATTTCTTACAACTGTAGGTGAATCTATAATGATCTCAGTAAAAAATTTCCATTAAAAAATGCCAAAAACATGACAGACTAAGTCAAAAGTATTTTTCAGGAGGCATTTCTGCACTGGGAACTCAATTGTTCTGAACCCAAGAAATGTACAGGAGGTGGAAACAGATGTGTACCCAACATCAGCCTATAAACACAAAATCTAACCTGAAAGGCTAAGAGCTTTATTCAAGCACTATTCAATCAGCCTCCCAACCTCAGTTGCTATGCCGTACACATTGTTCTAATTAGAGGGTCATTTCCTTTGCACAGATGTTTTCAATTTCAACAGACCACAGTGACGTACAGAGCAACAAAACAGTCCTTCTCATCTTCAGTGACTACATCTCTCCCCTAAGCCACAAGAGTTAAATCTTTGGACAGTTTTTATGAATGCATTCTGAATAGAAAACACCCCTAACAAAAGGATAACATATTGCACTAAAAAAAACTATTTTATCCTACAGACTAAATAGTAAGCCACTCATTTTGAATACACTTCTTATAAAATAAAGCCCAAGAACAGTAAGTACAAAATGAGCAAAACACACTACACTTTGAACTGGACCAATCAATTTTATAACATATATAAAAGTAAGTGTTATCCTTGCCTTTATTTCTGTCATTATGGTTACTTATGTGTTATATAAATATTGATTTTTTTCTTATAAAAGTGTGCATTCAATTAAATTTAGAGAAGAAAAAAGTGCAGAAAAGAAAATAAAACGCAATCACAGTTCTATTACACAAAACTAACCTCTACCTTTATTGTGTTTTAGTTCCTTGAAGCATTGATTTTATTCAGATATGTATGCATTTAATTGAGGTGCACCTACATGTAGGACATGAATCATAATGTCACGCTTGATGAACTTTTGTGGACATTTACATCCATGACCCACATCATGACACAAGACACCTCCAGCCTTCCTCATACCACCTCCCAGCTAATGAAGACCCTCAACTCAGGTGACTGCTATTCTGACCTCAAGACACTAGAAGAGCTTCCTGTTTTGGAATTTCAAATAACTGAAATGTATGCTTTTGTGTTTGGCTGTATTATCACAAGATTAAGTTAGTGAGGCTCATTCAGTTGCATGTAACAGCAGTCTGTTCTTCTCCCCCACTGTGGTATATTCCACAGCAGTTTATTTATTCTTCTACTGGTCATGGATATTTAGATTATTTCTACCGTGGGACTATTATGAACAGCGCTGCTTTAAATGTTATGTATTTTGGCAGCCATAGGCATGCACATCTACAGGGTACATATCTGGAGGTGAGATTACTGCCCAAGATGACAGTATGCATATGTTGGGTTCTAGTTGATGCTGCTAATTTATGGGCTCTCCAATTGTTTCTTGTGCTCACTGACACTGGTTACTGTGTGTCCTTTTAATTTTAGTCAGTTTGGTAGTAACATATAATTCAAGCTAAAATAACAACATATTGAATGTAGAATTGTGTATCTTATGCTGTACAGTTAACATTACATTATCCCCATGAAATCCTAGTTCTGACCTGCAGTTATAATCACTACAAGATTGATTTTCTGCAAAAACAAGAACAGCCCCTAGAAAAGGTTCACAAAACCTGCATAAAACGATAACATATTACGAAATTCTAAAGTTGCATTTAATACCACAGTTTGTGTGTGTGTGCGTGTGTGTGTGTGTTAAAAATAACGTGTGTATTCTGTGAAAAAACTGATTTTATCAAAACAATTACCATGATTTGGGGGTGAGAGGAACTTTACTTACCAAACAATTTTCAAAATAATGACAAAACTGTACTCGAATTAGAATTTCATGATTCATATCATAAAGTATATAAGGTTATAAAAATGTAACATAAGCTCCTTCAAGAAAAACATTTGTAATTATTTTTTGGTTCATTTTATTTTCTTTTTAACTCTAGTGCTGTGGGAGCATTAATGATTTGAGTCTAGAATTAGTATTCTGTCATGCAAATTTTAAGTATTTCTTCATGTAAAACTTGCCAGCAACTAAAATTCATCTTCAATATACTATATTAAAATTATATTTATATCATTTATATTATGCAGGCAACATTGTATTGCTAATGTTTTAACTTCCTTCTTTTGATGTTTATTTTTTGCTAGCTTAGAGATTTCTCCTTTTTGCTTCTTTTGTGTGGTTTTGTTTTTATTCACATATAACACATTTTCTCTCTTGCTAAATAGCTCTTACATATTAAAGAGAATACAAAGAGAAATATAGAAAAATTGACTCTAATCTGCAAGGATATATTTCTTCATATCTTTCTTCTGGGCAAAGTTGTAGATATAAATATACATTTTTATTAGCTTGAAAATTTCAAAACAGTCTTATTCAATTACATAATCTGTGCAGGAGAGTAACTGAGCAATAAATACTACAGTTTACTAGCTTATGCTGTGGTTCTGCTCATCATAAAAGGTGCTGGTAATTAACTTTAAAGCCTTCAGTGGTCTGGGACCTGGCTACCTTTGAGTTGTATTTTATTTCATCCCTTCTGCAGAGTTATGACTGAGTGAACTTGATCTCAGGTTCTGTTCCCAACTCTGGGTGTTGCAGAATTAGTTCCAGTTGCCTGCCTTCCCTTTGGTATTCACTTGACTCAGAGAAGAGGCTAGATCTAATTTTTCACTCATCTTGGGGGATTAAAAAACCACTACCCTATTCCAGAAGATTCTTGATGGTAATAATCTTTTACATCTAGTTATTGTTCACTGTGCTTTTTGTGAAAACTCTTTGAATTGTTTTAACCCAGTCACTTATCCACTTCTCTTTTGTTGGCAGCGGATAGAGGGCAGAAAGAGGAAACACTGGAAGTGCAATCCATTGTTTTGTATCCTGGCTATTTTATAAATAATATATTTTTTAAAAAATCAATTGTTTAATATTTATTAGCTCAATCAAATGCAATATTTTTATATGAAATAAAAGCAAATTTAAATCTTTCATCTAGATATTTTGTTTAAGGTAGCCAGGTCTCAGACCACTGAATGCTTTAAAGTTAATTACCAGCACCATTTATGATGAGTACAACCACAGCATAATCTAGTAAACTGTAGTATTTATTGCTCAATTACTCTCCTGCATAGATTATCTAATTGACTCAGACAGTTCTGAAATTTGCAAAACTTAGAATAATATTTTAAGGTGGGGAAAACATATTCTGTATGTTCCCACAAATGCAACCTCCAAGGAAACTGACATAAGAAAAATAAACAGAATTATTTCAGTTTCTCCCAGGCATATGATGTTATAGTGTAAAAAGATTTTTGAGTTCTTGGACACTTGGCTAATGGTATATTTTCATAGGTGTTAAGATGAATATTCATGATACATCAAACCCAAAATGCCTAGTACTGAATGAGTCACCTTCTGTTCCAAAAGAGCTTTTCCTTGGATTATTTGCATTTCTGTCAACGGCACTGTAATATCTTGGGATATCACTGCAGTTCTCCTGAGGAGTGAATCTCCACCAGCAGCAGAAAGTGCACTTGCTCCCTGAAAGGGCACCGGGATCCTAGCAACAGGCTCCATGTTAGCGCTGGCAAAAGGATGAATGTAGCATTCCGTGAGGAATATTTTTCTGGGGGGTGGACTAAATGATGAATGGTGGTCTGGGCAAGCTTCAGACTAACTGGAGCAAGGAGAATGGAACTTAGTGTCTGAGATGTCTTTCTCTGAGCTCTACCATCAGTGCACATCGGCAATAATTCGTAGGACTCTTCTTTCTGAAAGGGAGAACTGACAAAATTGATAGAGAGCCATAGTCCTATGGTTCCTGCAGTTTTAGCCAAGTTTCTGACATAAGGACTTTCATTCAGGGAACCAGACAGTGTCAAATGGAATACAAGATGGGGGATGAATATCTAGAATAAAACAGAAGCCCATTGATTGATCAGAGCATGAATAGATGCTAAGTAAGACAAAGCTGTATCTGAAACATACAGAAAAAATCACGTATTCTTGAAATAAAAGTTGGCTGCCTGGGTAGGACACCATAAGCCCAATTATGATGAATATTTCATATTAGAATGTATAACCTTGGAGGGAGTGAAGGGCCCAAAGCATTCTAGAAAAATATATAGCCAAGTCTAATTAAGACAAAGGCAGTAGAAATGAAGGAGGATGATGGAGTTAAGAAATATTTAGATTGAAAAACAAAGAAAAGTTTGAAATTGATTGGGCACCATGCTTTAGAGAATGGTAACTAATCTCTTTCTTGAATGGTCAACTTGATGTTGAATTATAACCTACATTTCACCATCAGTGCCATGAGTATTAAAATGTCAAGTAAAGAAGATGTCATTGTGTGAAGATGCTTGTCTTTGCAGACACCTTTTGGGTGGGATAGTTTGAGCATCAAATAAACATTTTGAGAGTCACAATTTTGTGATTTTAGCACATGGTTTATTAAAGTGGAGGACTAGGTTTTTTTTTTAACTTGTATCCATGACTTTCAGTAAAGTGGTAAAGAATTATTGCTTGTAGAAAGGAAACATGAAAGTTTCAGCATCATTAGTGGTTAAGAAAGTAGTAACAGCTACCTCATGAAAATATACAGATGGCAGATAAAAACATGAAAATATACTACCATTGTATGTAATTAGGAAACTACAATCAAAACGACTATGAGATACCACTACACACCTATTAAAATGGCAAAGTCCAGAACACTGACAACACGAAATGCTGGTAAGGATGTGGAGCAACAGGAACTCTCATCCATTGCAGGTGGGAATGCAAAATGTTGCAGCCACTGTGGAAGACAGCTTGGCAGTTTCTTACAAAACTAAACATACCCTTAGTATATGATCCAACAATTGCACTCCTTGGTATTTACCCAAATAAGTTAAAAACTTAAGTTCATACAAAACCTTGAACATGAATGTTTATAGCAGTTTTTTTTTTCGTAATTGCTAGAACTTGGAAACAACCCAGCTATTCTTCAGTAGGTGAATAAACCTTGCTACATCCAGACAATGGAATAGTATTTAGCCCTAAATATAAATGAGCTATCAAGCCATGAAAATACATGGAGAAGACTTAAATGCATACTACTGAGTGAAAAAAAAAGCTCATCTGGAAAGGCTACATACTTTATAGTTCTGACTATATGATATTCTGGGGAAGGCAAAACTTGAAGACAGTAAAAACGTTAAGTGGTTCAAAGGGTTGGGGGAAGAAAAGCATGAAAAGGAGAAGCCACAGAGGAGTTTTAGGACAGTGAAAAATACTCTGTATGATACTGCAATGATGGCAAGAAGTCATTATACATTTGTTAAAACCCATAGAATATATAACACCAACAGTGTACCCTCATGTAAGCGATAGTCCTTGGGTGGCAATGGCAGGTCAATGTAAAGTCACTGATTGCAACAAATGTACTATTCTGGTTCAGGATTTTGATAGTGGAAGAGGTTATATATATATTCAGGGTCAAGAGGTATATGAAAACTCTCTTTAACTTCTGCTCAATTTTGCTATGAACTTCAAACTTCTCTAAAAATAAAGTCTGTTTTTTAAAAAAGCATGAGTTATATAAAAATATTCATGCTGTTATTAAATAGCAGTACATGAAATAGTGTTCTCTTTATTCACAGTTTGTGAATCTTTCTTGTATCTGAATAACCTATCATGCCCATGTTTAAAAATTGAACTTATAAAATATTTTCAATAAGTTTCTAGAATAATCTTGTTCCCAAATTATTAAAAATTTTATCCGCTTTGCGTTGTATAGCTAAAACTGCATTCAGTTTGTTTTATTTTCAAAAGACTGCAGTAGTTCTGAAGAGCCCAGGCAGTGTAACCTCAAACAATAGCTGGTGATTGCTTACCTGAATGTGGAGAGTATCAGACATCTATTTTAGACCTTTAACCTCAAAGATCTGTTCTCCCTATGACTTCAAAATGTAACTCTCATTAGGGATAAGATAAAGGTGGTTTGAGCTACATGGAGGAGGTTGAAAACACACACACACACACACACAAATCGTTAAATTTTATTTAAAAAATGATTTATTTTCTTACATCATAATTTATTATGGTTTCTAATGTCATCTCTAATTCTGTGGATTAATATCATCCATAAAGCTCTGGTGCCTTCTGAAAGCTGCAGGGAGAGCTAGCCTTGCCCCAGTGGGTGAATGGAGTTTAAAATCTGTATTTGAAGTATTTCTGGCAAAGAGCTGAAGATGTTCACATGCAGCTCCCTTTAAGATGTCTGGATGACACAGAGCCCATGGTATAATAATACACATGCCCATCTTGTTAACGAGATATCTGAATGAGCAGAAGATTTAGCAGGAGACCGTAGGATGAGTTTCTGAGTTAGGGCACAGATGCACACAATACACATTTTTTAGGTATGCAGCCTTCTGCCATTTATACAAGTCCAGGCTGTTTTCGTAATTGGTCTTTGTCGCTTAAAATTGGCCTAAGTTCTCATCCTCAAAATATATTAGAGGCTGGGCATGGTGGCTCATGCCTGTAATCCCAGCACTTTGGGAGACCAAGGTGGGATATTTGCTTAAGTCCAGGAGTTTGAGACCAGCTTGAGCAATACAGACCCCATCTCCATAAAAAACTAAACAACATTAGCCACCAGTGAGGAAGCTTGGTATTGCTTGATTTTTTTTAAGTCCCAAGCTAGAGCTTGTAATAGTATTGTATTTTGGGGGCATTATATTTGAATTTCATTGACTATTAATTATCCCAAGACTCTTAGTAAGAGGTCCACTGGTTTTTTAACCCATTTTTGTTTTTCTATAAAATTTCTCTTCTGGCCTTCTGCATCCTTTTCTACTAGATTATTCTGTTTTTGTGTTCTAAAAGTGTAAAAACGTGTTCTTCGTAGTCATGTCTTTAGTATATCTAGAATTGACTTTTTTGGCATGGTGTAAAATAGATGTCTGATACTCTCCACGTTCAGGTAAGCAATCACCAGCTATTGTTGAGTAGCTCATGTTTGCCTGGTGATCTGCAAGGCCAACAGGCCCAGGCCTCCCTTTATACATTGGTCTATTTCTGGCCTCTCTGTTATTTATCATGGTGTATTTTTCTATCCTTTCATCCTTTCATTTTTCTAATATTGACAGCTTTCTTAAAATTCTCCATACCTGATTTGATGAAGTACCCCCTCCCCATACTCCATTCTTCTTAAAGGCTACTTTGACTTCTGTTTCCCACACAAATTGATAAACAGATTATAAAATTCATTTTTAAATAGCTAGAATTTTACTTGAAATTACATTGACTTTATGGGACAATTTGGAAATAACTGAAATTTATAGAGAATTAAATTTATATAAGACCAGGAAAAATTTATCCATAGACTAGGCATTTTCAAGGATTATTTTTTATTTAAAATAATTTTATAGTATCCTCCATAAATACCTCACACTTCTTTTTAAATAATTTACTTTTAAATATCAATATATTTAGACTTTACTAAAAATATATTCTTAAAATTTTTATTTTGTATTTTTTGTTGTCAACAATGTTAATTGTTAATTTCTACGACTTAAAACACTGTTCCTGTGATTTACTAATTCTATGTTTTCATTTTAGGTTAAAACTATCATTTTATCCACAAGTAATGATCTATTTGTATTTTCCTCTTTAAACCTTATAATTTTGATTTTTTATAATAATCTTATACTAGTTAAGATATCCAGGAAAATGTTGCATGCAAAAGCAAACACCCTTGTCTTGTTCTTGATTTAAAGGAAACATTTACATTTTCACCATCAAGCATGAAGGTTGCTATAAATTTTGTTTTGTAAACAGTATTCATTGGATTAAAGAAGCTCTCTTCCATTCTCAATTTGTAAACATTTCTAACGTGTTCAATTCTATCCCCTATTTTTCTGCATTAATAAGATGATCATTTCACTTATTTTTGTCAGTTTATGGACATTGTAAATTATATTGATCATTTTTATGCCAAAAAACTTGCTGGGGTGATCCTGCATTGTTCTTGATACATTTGTGAGATTAGACATCCATTTCCCTTCCTTAGATTTATTTCTTCTGTTTGTGATAGCAAAGCATAATTTGTCTATAAAATATTTTAAAAATATTTTCTTTCTTTACATCTTCTCAAAAGAGTTCTGTAAGAGAAATTATATTTACTATATGTTGGGTAGATTTTGCAAAACTCCCTGAGATTTTTTTTTTTAGTGCAAATATTGTGAATGACTGAGATAATTTTTTAATGATCCTGGATTATCCATGCTTTTATTTTTTTCTTGAGATAGCATTTTGTCAGAATAATGTCCAATTTTTTGCTTATTTATATTCTTATTACTTCCTAACTACATTGTCTTTTGTGTTCTGTAAGATGCAATTTTTTCTAATTTATTTTAGATGTGTCTATTGTT
The DNA here is from genome assembly GCF_006542625.1 of Nomascus leucogenys. Lineage (NCBI taxonomy): Eukaryota > Metazoa > Chordata > Mammalia > Primates > Hylobatidae > Nomascus > Nomascus leucogenys. The sequence goes on from NC_044389.1 coordinate 110,868,690, forward strand.
AAAGAGCATACGGCTGGAAATTTTTAATCTGGCTTGATAATCTTTGTTTTTAACTGAATGAGTCCATTCTTTCCTCTTTATTGTGGTTATTGTATGTTTAGATTTATTTCTGCCATCTCCTGACGGCTTTTTCTACATTTTGCTTTTCTTTATCCAGCCATTGTATGAATCGGTTGAGTTAGTTTCTCAACCTGGTTCCATTTTTTCCTCTAATATTTTAAAAGTTATAAATTCTATTTGTGTAAGGGCACCACAGAAATTTTAACATGTCATTTTACTTAATGAAATTCAAACCTAAGCACAATTATTACCACACTCTCGAATAAGATGAGAACCTTAAGTTACTTTAACTGCGATCACTGTTTTCAAGTTATATATTTTCAAATAGTTTGGTTTTATCATTGTAACATCATAAATTAGACATCATTGTATTGCTGTTATACTAGCAGTGCAATTTTTAATGATTTACATACATTCTTAATTTCTCCCTGCATTCATATTTGGAATGATTTTGCTTTTTCCTGAAGTGTATTCTCTAAAATATTCTTTAGTGAGGGTGTGTCGGTAGGAAACTGAGTTTGTGTTTGAAGGACAACGCATTTATTTTGTTCTCAGTCTTGAATATAAAACTCTAGGTTAATGGTTTTCGATTTGTAGCATTTTGAAGAGACAATTCCACTGCATGCTGGCCTTGACTGTCATTGATGAGAGGTCTTCTATGTGGCTCATTGCCAGTCCTCTCTGGGCAACTGGTCTTTAGAATATTCTGCAATGTTCCATACCATCACAGGCTTTGGTGCTGGCTGGTCTCACTGTGAGGTTTTATAGATAGTTCCTCAGGCTCACTGAATTTGCATTTCAAAAATGTTTTGCAGTGGTGTCTCTGAATCTCGCAGCTTCCTAATGCTCTTGATTCCCTCCTTTTGATGTCCAATTTGACGTTATGTTAAATATTCTCAGTCTATCATGCATGTCTCAGCATCTTGTTTTTATAATTTCTGCCTCTTCGTTTTTACGGTCTACGCTCTGGGAAGTTTTTTTTCAGATATAGTCACCAGTTCACTAACTTGGCTTAAATTTATACATACACTTTGTTTTAAAGTCAATTGATACAGTCCATTTTTAAACTCAGTAATTTCCTATTTGTAAAATTTTCTAAGTTCTTTTTCAAGTCTGTTGATCATTTTAGTAGCATCTTACTCTTTGCCCACACTTTTATTTTTTAACATTTATTTATTTATTTATTTATTTATTTTTGTTTTTTGAGACAGAGTCTCTCTCTGTCACCCAGGCTGGAGTGCAACGGCCTGATCTCGGCTCACTGCAACCTCAGCCTCCAGGGTTCAAGCGGTTCTCCTACCTCAGCCCCCTGATTAGCTGAGATTACAGGCATGTGCCATCACACCCGGCTAATTTGTTTTCAAATTTTTAGTAGAGACGAGGTTTCACCATGTGGCCAGGCTGGTCTTGAACTCCTGACCTCAAGTGATCTGCCCGCCTCGACCTCCCAAAGTACGGGATTGCAGGTGTGAGCTCCCTTGCCTGGCCTTGCCCACATTTTTAACATCCACATTTTCATGCCTTCTGATGTGCCTTTGGTATATTTATATCACAAATTTAAAATATTCTGTTTTTGGATGACTGATACTTCACATCTCTTCATGTAGCTTGAAGGTCCTTCCATCAGGATTGAATCTGTGACTGCTGTTTCGAGGTGTCTATGCTATGCACAGTTCTAAACCAGAACTATATTGCCTTGCATTTTCCATTTATCCACACACGATGTGAATTCTAGCTCCTTCCACAACTGAATCCCAGCTTGAGGTCATGGGCTTTTCCTCTGTGCCACTCAGAGCCAAGACTAAGAGAAGCAAGCCTCCCAAAATTCTCTATTTTCATTTCTCATGTTGTTTATCCACTCAAGATGTCACTTTTCAGGTGTCTCATATGTAATTGCTATGGGGGATGGTGGCGGGGTAGCACTGAACTCACTCCCCCGGACATAAACCCTGGGCCATGTCTCCTGCCCTGAGCTCTCCCGTGCTGCTCTGGATGACTGATGGTACTTTCATCAGCAGCTCTTGGCCTCAGTGCCTTCTACCTCTTGAAATTCATGGTCTCTAAACATTGTTGAGAAGACTGAAGACTGTTCTTAGCACCTGCCAACAGCGTGATACCTTAGAAGAGATTCTTTTTAAAATACAATTCATTATATTCACCTTTCTTTTTGAAATAAATTTCTTCCTCCCTCCTATCCTGCCTTTCTTTTTCTCATTTATACATATACACAATGCACATTTATATACTTAATATTTAAGTATGTACTTTCTTTGAATCTTTCAGTGAACTTAAAAAATTCAACACATTTCAATAACATCCAGTGACATTTTTATTAAATTCTCCTAAATATGATTTTTGCAGACCATAGTTATTGTGTGAAACAATATATTCATTACGCACATCTGGATTTCATATTTCCTTATCCAGTTTTCAAAAAAATTTCTCCGGCACAAAATAGAAATGACAGTAGCTATTGCATGTGTTGAAACTACTACATGAACACTCAAAGATCTTTGCAATTACTATCACAGTAGATTATGATTTTACATTAAATTTACATCAAAATAATCTAGAAACTGTGTTCTAGATTATATTAGATAATAGCACCAGAGTATATATTAATAACATTAATATCAATAATCAGCACCAGAGTATATATTCGATTGCATGTGTTTCTCCACTACATGCACGTACAAGTTTATGTTTTATCTAATGTACTATGTTATTCTAGGCTATATGGATATAAACCTTTCACTTTTTTTTTTACAATTGCTGAAGCATTCTAACCATGCCAAAAATGCAGAAAATAATATCATACATGCTTATGTGTCACCCACTAAGATTGAACACTTGCCAAGAGTTTGTGTCATTTCTCTCTCATGTGTGTGAAAACAGCCTCTTTCTGTCCATCTGTGTTTCTCTGTCTTTATGTCTTTTAACAAATAAACCTGAAAATATACAATTAAAGCTTCACTTGATCTTTTCGTTCCTCATAAAACCCCAAATAACGACCATTTTGAATTATATTTTTACCTCTACTCTATTTGTTTCTATACTTCTGAAACACAAATAAGCATCCATAGCTCATACACAATGTAGTTTCAAAACATTTGTATACATTTTGTTATCCTGTTATACTATTTTGCAGCTTTGTTTTCCTCACTAAACTTCACATTTCTGAGACTTAGATATGTAAATATCGACTCAGTTCACTCATTTTAGCTGCTGTATGATATAGCACTGTAAGAATAAACTGGGTAATTATGTATTCACCAAGTGACAGTTAAATAAACCAGGTAATTATGTATTCACCAAGTGACAGTTAAATAAACCAGGTAATTATGTATTCACATTCTAAGTGACAGTTATGCTTTTCCACTTTCCCACTACTTCAAACACTGCTACAAAAAAAAAAATTGTACATGTAAATCTGTGAACATGTATGCGATTATTCTCAAGGGTCTACAATTAGCCTGAAGAATGACTAATTTAGAATATACTCATTTCAGCTCTAGCCAGGTATTGCTAAATTTCTGTCCAAAGTTATTACGCCAATTTACGCTCCCTCAAACAATATACAACACTATATTCTCTATTTGTGCCAAAGTGTTGTTATCAGACTTATTCATCTGTGCCTATATGTTGGGTACTAAATTGTTTTTCATTATGGGAGCATTTGTACTTCTCTGATTGCTAATGAAGCTGACCATCTTTTTTGAGTTTACTAGAAATTTCATATTTTATTTTGTGAGTTTCTTTCTCATCTATTTACCTGTTCATCGATAGTTTTGTCCCCTGTATATTTGTAGAAGTTCAATACATTCTGCGTAATAATGTTTTCTTGCTTACATGAACTATAGGCATCTTTTCCTAGTGTGTGATTTATTTTACTCAATTGTTCCGTTATATGTATATTTTCATGGAGAAGTTTTGATTTATAAAGAAATCAAATTTATCAAATTTGTTTTCTCCATAGAATTTGCTTTTTAAGATTTGCCTGAAAGAAACAATTCTTCTTCCCTAAATGTCACAAAGATGTTTTCCTACTTTTACCTCAAAATCATTAGAATTATGTTTATATTGAAACCTTCAACCTACATAGATTTTATTTTTCTCTGCATTGTGGAGTAGAGAGCGTATTTGCCGTGAATAGTCAGTTTTCTCTGACCACTGGTGAACAGCGGCTCTTTCGACCCCAACACACACTTCAGTATTCATGCCAGGCAGGTTCCCAGGTTCGCCAGGTTGGAGTGCAGTGGCACCATCTTGGCTCACTGCAATTGCCGCCTTCCAGGTTCAAGCTATTCCCAAGTAGCTGGAACTACTGGGATTTTATTCCTTAAACTTTTCAAGGGTTTGTACGTTTTTATTTAGCTCTATAATGAAAAAACTCTATTTTTTAATCTCTCTATTGATCTGTTTTCTATTTCATTACTTTTTTTTCATATGTTAAATTTCTGGGTTTAGGGGCTAATAGTAATTTTAAAACTATTTTGGGGAGAATTTGGTTTGATAATTTTTATTCCTACTTTCTAATATATGCATTTGCGCCAATCTTTTTTATCCAAAACCAAATTTTATTAGAATACACAAGAGTTTTTGAATGTAGTATTTGCATAGCTTTGTAATATTATTTAATTATTGTTACACTATACCATTTGGTCAACAAATTATTTAGAATTATGTTGCTTCTAAAATATTATCACTTTTTTATTTCTTCTGTTAAGAAATGTATTTTTAGACTAGTAATTGTCCTTCTCTGGGTAATATGTTATTTTCTTTATCATTTTACTTTCCATGAATAAATTCCCTTTGGCCTTGATGTTTGTTCCTATGATGACTTATTAAGAGTCATGGAGATGAAGACGCTCAAATCTCATCAGTTCTGGAAATTCAGCAATTAGCGCTTCAAATTTTTCTTATTGCATTCTCTCCATTTAGTTTTCCAGAACTCCCACTGATTTATAAGTTGAATATTTTCACTGTATCCCAACTGCACATCAACTCTTCTACTTGTGAGCTCCTAGGTTTTTTTTCTTTTTTGGAGTGTGTGTGTGTGTGTGTGTGTGTATACGTGTGGTGCAATTCTGTGCTGTTTTCCCTGGATATCTTCTTCTAATCTGTTTTTTAAATTTCATTGTGTTTATACTTGCTGTTAAATCCATCCACTAATTTTATAGTAAAGATTATATTTTTTATTTCTTTAAGTTCCACTGGATTTCATTTATTCACTTTTTCAACATGTCTTGTTGTTTTCTTAGGGGTTTGATTATATTTATCCCTGGAAACATTTTAATTAAAAAAAAATACTTTTTCAGATTGCCATTTTATTATTTCAAATTGTTGGGCTGAGGATTAATTTTCACGGTACATGCCAGCTCTCGTGAATGTTGTGTTGTGTAACTCCTGAGTGTGAGGCTCTTGTTTGGAAGATCCCTTGTGGCCTGGCTTGTGATTGCACCCCATGGAGGGTTTTTGTTTACTTTTGCCAAGAGCCTCTGACAAGCAATTGGCCTGGGAATAATTCCTTAGTTCATGGCTTAGCTTGCTGGTTCCTGGATCATGTAAGTAGTGCAAATACAAGTTCTCAAAATATATTCCAGGTGCACACTTACGGTTTCAAATTCTATCAACTTTCATTTCTACTTTTGCTCAGAGCTCAGGCTGAGATGGGCTTCAGTGTTACCTTCTATGCATACATTTCATATTATTTTAAATAAGTTAAATGTGTTCTCCTACATTTGTCCCTAATTTCATATTTCTTGCAAGCTGGTTTTCCTCTTATCAATATATCCACACTGATGGACTTGGAGGCTGCATATGCATTTCTAACTAAATTAGAAGCTATAATTATTAAAACTACTAAAATAGCTGAAATGTTAATGATTTGCTTATGTCTACTATGTCCCTAATGACTAATGAAATTCTAAAGTTTTATGTTATTACACTCTTATTTCATTTACATTAGCATAATTGGTTAGCAAAATCTGTTGATTACCCTAACAATAATGGAATGTTTGGGGGTGCCTCATTTTATGCAATTATATATGTATGTCAGAGGCAGTAAGAACTAGTGAAAGAGTTAACTACTCTACAGATACAAAGGATCATTTTATATTTAATTATTCATGCAATACTAGGATGCCCAAAACCTTTATTAAGATAAGCTAGAACAGAATTAATATATCATTACATATTTTAATTATTATATATGCAGCATATGAAAGTCAGGGTATACAACCACCAAATCCTAAAAAGACTGAATTTAGAAAATTACCTGTTTTCCTCATTCAACAAGCTATATTTTCACAACTCTATTACAGTATAGTGATATATAAAATAATACACTAGTTCCCATGCCTGAAAATACAAAAAAAAAAAATGGAGTGTATTTTTTTTAAATCCTGAGACCCGTGCATTTTGGAAAGTGATGAAATCTTACTTATTAAGAAATGGATAGCTTTCTAAGTAAATATCTCCTTTCATCACCTTGAGATGTTATTTCTTGCCTTTGGCCAAGTCGGCCCTTACAATTTCTCCTTCAAATTTTTTGAGCATGAAACCACACTAAGAAACATGTCTCAGAACTGGTGAAAGCTTAGCTTATATATCAGGTTAAGTCTTAAGTGAGAATATAGTGCTGGGAAGAAGGAAGTGGTGTGTGGGAAACCTGCACAGCCCTGAAGCAGGCAGGGCAGGTGCCTGCTCTGCATGGGAGGATGTGCTGCCTGGAGGGGGCCACAGGCTCGGTGTGGCTTTGCTTCCACTTGTCTTTGCTAGTTTATCTCTTCCTTCTTTTTATTTTATTTTTCTAATTACCATAAATCTGTCTATATTTATGGGGTACATAGTGAGGTTTCCATACATACAATGTATAGTGATCAGAGTAATCAGCCTATCATCTCAAACATTTATCATTTCTCTGTGTTGGGAACATTTAGCATCCTCCTTCTAGTGATCTGAAGCTATATAATATATTATTGTTAACTATAGTTATCCTACAATGCTATATGATACTGTGGAATACTAGATACCATATCTTGCACTTTTAGGATAAAGAAGGCTAGTAAGTCAGCTAAGGTTGGGGGGGTCACTAAATTGTTGTCCATATTAGTATCTAGAAATAAATGGGTGGAAAAACAGCCCCAGGGCAGGCAGTGAGATCCAGGAAATTTTCTGTTATACCCTACTGAGCCTCTTTAGTCCTTGCTATGCTATGTTTTCCTACTTCTTTTGTTTTTTTTGTTGTTGTTGTTGTTGTTGTTTGTTTTGTTTTGTTTTGTTTTTTTGAGATGAAGTCTCACTCTGTCACCCAGGCTGGAGTGCAGTGGCACAATCTCTGCTCTCTGCAACCTCTGCTTCCCAAGTTCAAGTGATTCTCCTGCTTCAGCTTCCTGAGTAGCTGGGACTACAGGCGCCTGCCACCATGCCCAGCTAATTTTTATGTCTTTAGTAGAGACGGGCTTTCACCACATTGGCCAAGCTGGTCTCAAACTCCTGACCTCAAGTGATCCATCCACCTCAGCCTCCTGAAGTGCTTGGATTACAGGCGTGAGCCACCATGCCCAGTCTGTTTTCCTGCTTCTTTAAAAGTCTACTTTTCTACTTGAGCCTGAAGTCTACTTTCTATCCAAAATCTGACACTGTAAAGTTCCCGTGACTCCAAGAGCTTCCACCTTTACGTGCATCAGCTTTTAAAATCATGTTTCTTCTTTCATCATAAAAATGTGAATTATTGGTTTTCAATAAATGCTTTGATGTACCTAAAAGATCTTTCAACTTTTTCCCAACTTTTGTTAACTCCAATGACCAACCACTTATCATTAAAAGATGTCCAAATCCTTACTTCCCAATCACTAATTATGGTGGCCCATGAAAGAGATGGTCGAGGATCCACTGACCCAAGAACAAGGGTGGATACCAAGCCCAAGTACTCCACAAAATAACAAATTCTGTAAAAGCAATGCCAACATCTAATGAATTAGAGTTAGAGAATGGACACAGTCCATGTAAATATGTATTTTGAGCCAACAAGATAAGGGCAATGAGAAGTGAGGGTAGAGTCCATAAGGGTTATTGCTGGATGGAAGAGTGTTGAGTCATTGAAGAAAGAGAATAATGTACTGCATATTTCCCTCCAATAATTTTGAGCCCAAAAGATAATATGCAGAGGGGAATTGGCCAATTTTTCAGACAAATATAGTTGAACCAATTTGTGTTTTCAGACAGAGCCCAAAATAAAATGCATTGTCACATTTAGACAATACTGAAAATAAATTAAAATAATGAAATTTCCACAAATGGTTGGTTTGAACACATGGTACAAGGCTGACCTTTTTTCCTTCTGGTTTAACACAGATGTATATGATTTACTCATAATCCCTTCATGCATACATTTTCAGCTATGGTTTATTTTTTCATTGTAGTAGCAGTGTTTCTTCTGTTTCCAAGTTAAAGGGTTTCCTCAGTTCCATCTAATTTCCTTTACATGGAATTTAACCTCTCCTCTTATCCCCAAAGCAAAGTTTACTGGAATTGACAGTCTAATTCAAAGAAAAAGAAAATTGCATGTCCTCAAATATGTAGCCAACCCATACTCAAAGAGCTACATCAAAATAAAGACTACAAACTTGTTTTTACTAAGTGGTTAGCTTGGTAAAATTTGTGAACTAGAGTAAGACAGGCAAATTATTTTGGCCTTCTTGTTAGTGTTTAACACAGTTCTAGTATTTGGTGAACTTGGCACCTCACACACAGATACACAGAAAGTCACCAAAATAACTGTGGCCACTTTTTCTATTGTGAAATATAAGTCAAGTTAATAAAATGGACTTAATTCTTGATAATCTATGTTCATTGAGTTGATACTTCAAATGTTTGGACGGTATAGGAATTGAAAACCTAGATTTGAGGTCTCTCCTGGTTACGGGGAGCGTAGTGCTGACCTCACTTCATTTCAATGACCTGGTCAATAAAATGAGGATAGTAATGAAATCTTCCTCATTGGTTGTTGGGAAACTTTCCCCGGGTGAATGTACTGAGAGCTGAACTGAGATAGTCGGAAGCCCCAACACACATACAGAATTTGACTTCTTTGCAGCCCTTATCAGAGGAGGAATCATTTAAGGTTCTGAAGAATTGTGTCTGACATTGAGTAAACTACCAAAAAATACTAGTTATAATTGCTGACTGACTTGAATAGAATGCCACCTGGTATTCCTTGAATTTGTGCTTCTCGTTCCTTGAATAAATGCATAATGTGAATCATTAACAAAAAAGAGAAAAAAGTTGCTGTTTTGGTTTGGGTTCCCTGAAAAACATCTTGAGAAAAGGGTTGGATTGTAACCCAAGAGATGGGCTCTTCCTGACTTTCAGTTCTTGCTTGGAAAGTGGAGGTAATAAACGATTTCTTTTTATTTTGTTTTCCATCCTGTATCATGAAAGAGTCAGAATAAGAATGTAATAGTACACAAAGACAGCGCTATTATCTTACAAATTACTTCATTAGACAGAGAAAGTGTGCATGTTGGTGAGAATTTAAAAATGCAATTTGCCTGGATAGTGTACAATTCATAACAGGGACTTAAATGTAAAGCATGCAAAACAGGAACAAATATTGTAAAAATCACCTTTACTAATGCATATGAATTCTATCAGCTGCCAGGCATACTGTGCACACAATTTACAAGTGTTAATACATTTACTTCTCATTCAATGCTGTCAGGGAGCTACTAGAAATTCTCCCATTTTACAATTAGGGAAATTCAGGCTCAGAAACTTCTGCATCCTGCTCAAGATCATCCCCTGTCATCTTGAATCAGCATTTGAAGGGGAATAGCCTGAGCTCGTACTCCACACACGTGGCCACAACTCCATGCCACCTGTTCATTTATCTTTTGGGATGCCTTGTAATGACTGGCTTCATGTCCTCTCTACCTTCTCAGCTAACAGCTCAGTGACAGCAGGGTCCTTTGTACCTTATTCACCCTTATGCTGCCTGTGCCTCACACAGCACCAGACACGAAGGAGGTGGAGAATAGATACTCGTTGATTGATTTGTCATAATATAGAGCTTCTCATTTCCACCTGTATTTCTGGTGAAAGAAAGAAAAGCTGAAGTCAG